>NW_024468985.1:757302-764733 GCF_003184825.1 Aspergillus fijiensis CBS 313.89
TAAATAAATTAAAAAACTATAATTAAAATATATTATATAAATAAAGCTATAGTCAAAGTATATAAAAAATTAAATAAATAAGCTAAAAAACTATAATTAAAGTATATAAAAAATCAAGTAAGTTAAAGAGCTGCGGTTAAAGCATACAAAAAAATTAAGCAAACAAGCCAAAGGGCTGCGGTTGAAGCGTGCGAGGAATTGCCACTAATATATTTATATTAATATTAACTGATTATAAATATTATTGTATAAAAGATCTTATAATTATATATAATAGTTTAAATAAATATTTAAGTAGATTTATTCTAATATATATTTATTTATTTATAATTTATAGTAGCTTATAGATAAGAAAATATTTAAATAATATTAGACTTAAATCTAATATAAAAATTTTTAAGTATTCTGTTTTCTAAAAAAGATATATATATATATATATATACATTTTATATTTACTAAATATAAGATACTAATTAAAAATTATATTTTAAAAATAACTAGTAATATTTATTTATACGTCAAATTTTTAATATATATAAATTATATTTTTAATATAATTAATAAAAAAATTAAAATCTAAAAATATATAATATATTTCTATTATTTAAAATACTAATTTATTTTTATATTAAAAATAATTAATATTAGTAGACTTTGTAATTTAGATATATTATACTAATTATTTTTATTTTTTTTATTCTTATATTAGTTTTATTTTTTTATATTTTATATATTCTTTCTAATCGCGTTAATTATATTTTTATTTAAAATTTTTAAAATATTAGTTTATATTTTTAACTCTGCTATAATATTAATAAGCTATAATTATAATTAAATTATATTATTTTACTTATTTCTTATCAGACTATTTTTTTTATATTTTAAAAATTCTAATCTTAATATTCTAATAGTAATTATATTAATATCTTCTATATTAGCAGCTTTTATATTAATATTTTAAAACTTTATTTTTATAAAAGCTAGATTAAAGAATATAAATAAGTTAAGTAATAAAAATATAAAAAAATAAATTAAAAAAATTGATAAAAAATAAAAAAGAGATATTTTTTAGATTTTTATTTTTAAACTGTTTGTTGCTGTCTAACTATATAAAAATAGATATTTATTAAATAAAAAAATAATAAGTTTTCTGCGCATATTATTAGTTTAAAAATAATTAAAAAAATATAAAAAAGAAGATGTAAATAAAAAGGAAAATTCTAATATAAAAAGCATAGAGTTGTTTTCTGATATATAAAACATAGAATTATTAAATAATAATTTAATTATAATTAATAAAACAAAATTTTTTTAATAAAAATAATATGGTTTAAATTTAGTAGAAATATATAAAACTTATATAAATAATATAAATATTTTTAGAATAGATTATTGCAGTGTTTGTAGAACCGGATTTTCTAATATTATATTAAAATCTTTTTATAAAGAATTTATAGAAAAAGAAAATATTAAATCTTTTATTATTTGAAATCTTAATATAAAAATATTTATAATTATAGTTTTTAAGAATTTTAATAATATACTAGTTACTTTAAATCTTATTAAAAGTAATAATATAATACTAATTAATCTAAATCTTTATATAGTTAAGTAGTTTATTTAGATTAATTTTAAATACTAGCTGTTTAATTAATTAAGATATATATATTATTTTCGAGAAAAGAAAATTTATAAAATATCTAAATTTTTAAATGATTTAATTAAATATTAAATAATAAATATTTAATATTTTAGTCGAGTAAATTAAAAATTATATTTACTAATTTAAATAATTTTAAAATTTTAGTAATATAAATCATATAATATATTATATATTTATTCAGTTATTAAATATATTAACTATTTAATATATTATAAAATATTTTATTTAATATTCTAGTTCTATATATTTTAGTATTTCTATATTTATGTTATTTGATATAAAAAAATAATAATCTTATAAGACAGAGATATAAAGATATACAAAATAAAAAAACAGTTAAAATTTTAGTTTTCATATTATTAAAGTAAGATATAAGCTCGGTAAAAAATATTAGTATTTAAAAAAATCTAAAATTGTACCAGATATATTACTAATCTATTATTAATATATTAGACTAGAAGCCCTTAAGATACAAAGATATTAAAATAATATAATAATATAAAATTATTATTTCTTCGATATATAAAGTATAGAATATTAAGTACAGATATAGAAAATAGAAAAAAATAGAAGAAATAAATAAGAAAGAAGTAAGACGAAGAAGTAAGACGGGAGAAGCAAGACGTTAAGATAAAGTCAACACAGGCTCTCTATTAAATAAACAACTTCTCCACATCTCGTCATTGACCAGTTATTCATAATAGCTTAATATGATTCAAAATTCTGCCCAGGGCGGTAGAGAAGTTTGGGCTACGATGAACTTTTTCCGGACCACGCTGAGCTGCCCCCGGGGGGACACTCAGTTCTATTCTCTCCGCACTACTCCGTAATTTCTGACCCTCTCTGAGCTGGTGGTACCCTGTCAATACTGTCCGCAGCGAATCATACTGGTTTATATGTAATACTACTGACTAAGAAGTCTAACAACGGCATCTGGTGGCCAAATCTCAAAGCACTTTACAGCATTCCAAAACTGAAGAGTCTGCAATAGTGGAATTCTTTTTTTTCCCTCCACTTACAACATATATCATCACAAGTCATATCCCAATATTGCAATAGACTGGAGATTGCTACCTAGCCATGTCTTTCTCCAATCTTGTCTCAGATCTCGCTTTCCGAGATGTGCATGATGACCGAAGTTCCCAAATATCCCACGCCCGATCCCAGGCCACTGCTCGCTCCTATACCAGTACAGCCGCCACCAGCGTCAGCATATCTGGTGATATCTCCAGCCAGCTTCACTCGGGTTATAGCCATCCCTTAAGCAGATCATGGCAAGCCGAAAAGCAACTTACCAAGGTCGGTAGTCATGTAGGAGCTGAGTCTTACAATCTAACTCGCTACAGGAAATGCTCATATATCCGCTCTTCATCACGGACAATCCTGATGAAGAGACGCCAATTCCGTCACTCCCTAATCAATGCCGTCGAGGATTGAACCGCCTGGTTCCATTCTTGAGGCCCCTTGTTCACAAAGGACTGCGATCTGTAATCCTTTTTGGAGTTCCATTGCACCCGTCCGCCAAAGATGCTCTTGGGACTGCCGCGGACGATCCGAACGGGCCAGTAGTCCAGGCCATCCGCCTCCTTCGATCGCGTTTTCCCCAGCTCTATATCGTAACTGATGTATGTCTTTGCGAATATACATCTCATGGTCACTGTGGGATTCTTCGCGAAGATGGCACGTTAGATAATGCACAGTCCGTCGATCGAATCTCTGATGTCGCTCTGGCCTACGCTACAGCAGGCGCCCACTGCGTTGCTCCGTCGGACATGAACGATGGACGTGTACGCGCCATAAAACTCAAGCTGATTGAGGCTGGCATGGCTCATCGGGTCCTCCTCATGTCCTACAGCGCGAAGTTCAGTGGATGCTTATACGGCCCTTTCCGCGATGCAGCAGGCTCATGCCCCTCCTTTGGTGATCGCAGGTGTTATCAGCTGCCTCCCGGGGGCAGGGGACTTGCTCGGCGAGCGATACAAAGGGATATTAGTGAGGGCGCTGACATTATCATGGTAAAGCCCGCGAGCAGTTACTTGGACATAATTAGAGACGCGAAAGAGCTTGCGCAGGACATGCCCATCGCAGCATATCAAGTTAGTGGCGAATATGCCATGATACATGCAGGGGCAAAAGCTGGTGTTTTCGATCTGAAATCTATGGCGTTTGAGAGTACAGAAGGCATCCTGAGAGCTGGCGCAGGAATTGTTGTGAGCTACTTTGTCCCAGAGTTTTTGGATTGGCTATGACCATGCTTCGGGGCCATGTGTGAGCGCGGAAATCTGCGATACCTTCCATCTCATACAGCTTCCCTATGTGAGGTGCTTTCTGCCTTGTATGTTTATATTCGGAAGTCTAGTCATGATTCTAGCCTATATTCACTGGTCCTCTCGATGAGGGAACCCGGCTGAATGCAAAGTCAGTCTGCACCAAGTATGATATAAACGGTGACCCACCACCTGTTGCACGGGTTTTCATGCTTGCTCTGTGTGCACCGAACCGAGCTCCCAAAGTCATCATAACCAGACAAGTCGAACATGTTGTTTGTTTAAGAGTAAGCACTAATACACCTAGCTTAAATATAGAGTTGGTTTCCAACGTGGGCAAAGCACGGAGACTCAGTATACTGTGTAGGTTTCGTTCCTCTTAACTAGCATGATAGACAGTTCAATGAAACTCAGAGCTTACATATTTCAGCAATCTAAATCGATAGTAAAGAACATGTCTCTCCGTCATGCCAGTTACTTTTCATACATCACATATACCCAGGCTTCAACCCCTGAAAGCCATAGGCTACTATATCGGACTTTACCACCTCACCTGGAGCAACGTATGCACCGCGGCGAAGACGGACACCAGGGTAGATCGTACAGCCAGCGCCAACATAGCAATCTTCTTCAATAGCAACGGAACGCCCTTGATAGCGACTCTGCGAGCCTTTGCGTTCTTGCATATTTGCATGAGCCGTCGAACTGATTATCGTGACTCGAGGACCGATCCACGTGTGCGCTCCAATGGTGATGGGGCAGTCGTCCACAAAAAGGCAGTCCTCGGAAATCATAACGTCTTCACCTAGGTGCACATTGTAACCATAATGACAGTGAAAAGGTGCCTCAACAATTGCACCTTGGCCAATCGTCCCAGAAGAACGGGATGTGGAAGCGCCAGAAGGGGAATTGGATGCCGAGACAGGAGGGATAAAAACCTCTCTGAGCAGGCGCATTTGTTCCTTAGTGCTAAGCCCCGATACTGGGTTGCACGCATTGTTGAACCTCCATAAGGCGGCCTTACAACGGTCCCTTTCTTCTACAAGTTGAACATCGTAGGGCCGGTAAAGCTCGCCGCGCATCATTTTCTCTTTCTCCGTTTCCTCCCCGGATACGGTCCGTGTAGATAGCTGATGTTCAATACTCAAAGCCATGCGTGCCTGAGCCTGCGGACTGCTGGTATCTAGATTGCTGCTGTGTGCCGGTCGTTGATCGATCCCACTTTGGAACAGGGAAGCACCTGATTTTGGATGGTTACCGTGAGAGAGTTCCCTGATTGGCGGTACAATGGCATAATCTGACTTCGAGTGGCCCTCCCGAGATAGCTCATGAATTGATGGAACATCGCGATAGTCTGACTTCGTTAGATGATCCGGTATATACGCCGGATGGTTGCTTCCTCCCCATGTCCGCTTAGTCCAACCACGACCAGAATTAACGCCTGTTGGACTGGTGCTGAATTGGGAAGTAGAACGGTCGGCATCTTCAACGACGATCGGTCTCATCTTGCTGGTTTCTATATGTTCCGTCAAGGCTGGGGGCCTTTCATGTGGTTGGTTGATATCATGCATATATTGACTACTTATTTCGTTGTAACCCTCTTTCGATTGTAGAGGTACAGGTGGCTTTGAGGGTGACGGCTTCTGCCATGTGCTCCGAGACGAGTAGCCTTCGCACAAGAATCCTCCCCTGATGCAATTGTTGCCTATGTGGTGTTAGAATTGAGACCATTGTCACCAAAATACATATCCTACGCTAGAGTGTAGTAGTGTATGGGACTTACAAGCAGGGTGCTGCTCGTCGCATTTCTTCTTTCTCCGCCGACAGGTCATGCAGCCGGTTTTGGTTCGGTTACTAAAAACACGTTTTCGTTTTGGTGCGACCTGAACAGCAGGGTGTGCCCGGTCTTGTGAAATAATTGGCATCGAGGCGGACTGTTCGCTCTGCACAGAACTTTCCGTTGGACGATTGCTAGTGCTCCAACCTTTTGGCGACTCATGACCATTGGCCTCTCGCTGAAGCGCTTCTGCCAGTTGGGCGTCCGTAGCATCGAGATGCTGCGCACGCTGCGCTTGCTTAATTAACTGAGAATCGATCTCATTCCACGCTGTGCCTGTTGATGTTGTGCGAATGTCGCCATTTTCGTCCAGCCGAGAATCAGTAGGCGTCTGTTTGACATCGGATTCTCCTTGAGATGTTACAACGCCGTTCGACGGAGACGGCTGAATGCTTGATGCTATGCTGTCGTCTGGGCGTGGGTCTGGGCTTCTAGGTGCCTTATGAGATATACTGTGGCCTTCATGCTCTTCTCTTGATCCCGATCTCTTGCGCTTACTTCTGCCGAGGGCTTCTGCGGAAGAAAATGAACGGCGTGATCGTTGGTCATCCTGGTCGCATTCGGCGCTATCCCGCTCTGCATACCCAGGATTCCTCGGAGACTCATCGTGTCGCGAAGGAGCATGAGCACCATTTTTCGGGGTTCGGTCAGAGGCGGAATTCTCTAGAGTCGGATTCTCACGCGCAGAGATCCTGCTTGTGCTTGTGATGGGAGTGGCTGTGCCACTGCCCAACGATTCTTTGCCATTAACTGCTGTGAATCGCGAAGGGCTGTTCCCTGCCTTCGATTCCTTCTCGGTCTCGTGGTCTTGCATCACCGACGCAGATGCCACGGTAGTCATGATCCAATTGTAGTTGCCTGAATCAGATCCAACCAGGCAGTGGAAGTATATCAAGTATGAGACGATTGGTGATATGATGATTTAGGAATCGTCGTCGCCATTCAAACACGATTGTAGCACGGAATGCCAGTCATTGACTTGTCGTAAAACCTACTAGTCATTTACTGACGGTCATGATCCCCCAGACAGAGCGCAAAGATACCCTCCCAGTCGTGGTAGCGATTCGTGCCCCGGGTGATTTGATTATTGGAGTGGTTCAAACCGAATCGCGTGACACTGAATTCCACCTGTCTAGCGAGACATTCATATATCGTGACCAATACTCAGCTATCGGCGAGGCAAGAGTAGCAAACGTTCCGCAGATGTATGCTTGTATGGTTGTCAGGGACTTTGCGCTACGGCCTCAAGGAAAGCAGTGCTGATTCCGCATATATATGAAGTGCAAATAACCAAGATAGAATCGAGACTAGAGATTAAATCTCAGTGAAACCGAGGGAAGTAGTGCAGGTGCCAGTCTTTTATAATTGAAGGCGCTGGGAGTCGTCAACGGAATTTCAGGTTAGGTGGTAGTCTAGGTTGGGATTAAAGCGTTCAGGTAAAGACTATGGTGGGACTGCTCTACGTCTCGGTCGTAGAGAGCTGCGCATTGAGTGGTATTGAGTGGTATCGGCTTGGAGTAGCGTCTTGAGTATGGGAGACGGAAAGAGGAGAGAGGGTGAGGAGGGGAGGGGAGGAGGAACGTCAAATCAGGTGGGAGGGGGGGGGGGTAAGGAGGTCTCTAGTAAGTTAGGTAGGGCAGTCAATGGACGAAGGTGGAAGTAAG
>NW_024468986.1:0-264908 GCF_003184825.1 Aspergillus fijiensis CBS 313.89
GGGGCGGGACTATGTTGTCACAGAGTTGGAGGGTCAAGAGCGCAGGTAAGGAGGGACAGTCGAGGCGCTGCTGTCGATGACCCAACGTCTAGCTCCTGATGAGGATTTGAATGGAAGAAGAGAGAGGGAAAGAGTAGAGAGGAAGGAAAGGAGGGGAAGATATTACTTGAAGAGCGCCGATCCGTGAGCCCGAGGGAGAAGAAATTGGGTGGAGGGGGGGGAGGGGAGGAGGGGGAGGAGGAAATGAATTAAAAAGGGTAACCAAAGCGGAAGGATGGACGGGGGGCAGGGGTCCGGGGATGTCCAATTCGATGTACTGTAATAATGCTTGAACAATATGCTCCTGCTCCTACTCCTGCATGTATGATTATTTATTAGTGGCTAACTTACTGTCTACTAACTTAACCGGACAGACTACTGTAAGAGCAGAGGAAGAAGAAAAAAATACGACAGTGGAGATGATCAGAGAACAGCCGTGGCAAACTGCAGCTTCACGGAGAGGGACAAGTACTGAGTAGTAGATGACTTAGTGCTGGTAACTAGTGGTGGTGGTAGTGATGATGGTGGTAGTAGTGGTATTAGCAGCAGTTAATTAGACTAGAAAGTATCCCTCCCGTACAGTACAGTCAGTCCATAGTGAACAACCGACGGGCGCAAGAGGGAAACGAAGCTAATACTTGGGACTAGTCAGTCACAGACAACTTTACTCGTTGGTTTGTTGCTCTTTGCTGCATCCGCATTCTACCAGTCGATGGTAGCTTTCCACTCCCGAGCCGCCTAGAAGCAACAGAATGAGGTCGTTTTCGGGCTGGCACCATTCGTTTGCTCTACCATCCCAACCACCGTTGTACAAATACGCAGGGATACGTAAAGGGATCGAAGGGATCGACAAGCACTTTCATCAAGATTTTGTTGTGTTGGTGCTTCTAGTCTACCTAGTATTACTCGTTCTCAGTAGACTCATCATGCAAGAAGGTAGGTAACTAGAGGTTGAAATGACTGCACTTCAGTTCGGGTCTTCTAGAGTGCAGGCAGATAAGCACCCGTGCACCAATCAGGACAGCCGCTTTACAAGTCGAGGACACTTTGGCTGGTAGATTAGGTTTCAACTACGTCAAGATCCAGGCCGGTGGAGCTTCGGTCTCAAACCCAGAAAAAAAGAGGTTGCTTCCAACTGACGGCGCTAGTCCTTCCTTGCCTGAACCGCTGCTGTAATTTCGTATTGGGCTGTAATAGTTTACCCGGTTCCTCCACTCTGTAATCCCAAAACAACATTTCTTGTAGGTCAAGGAAATTGGGTTCTTGTCTCCAACTCTCCAATTCTCTCTCATAATGAGTTTGGCCCTGGAGTTCTTTCGTTATCCAAAAAGAGGAAATTGACCCATGCCATTACTATTACCATTCATGTGGGTTTGGAGATGGCGAGGCTTGCAATATCCTCTATTACATCTCCTAGGTGTTCGCTCTCCCTATCTCACCTCTACGTACTCAACAGCGGCCCGTTGCTCTTTAACACTGTCTAGGACTGGACTACGAGCCGGATTGTGAGCCATTGATTGCAATAAGTACATGAAGTGTAGACCAGGAGGTGCCACCCCGAAAAATCCGACAATACTCCCCGATTCGCATTATGATGCAAGAGATGTAGACGTAGACTGTTGAAGCGACAGGAGCCGAAGGCTCGGTGAGTGACTTGGTAACGGCAGGAAATCACTTGCCGCATTTCTGTGACATGAAGCTCGTTCGATTAAGTACGAAAGTTAGTGGGGCGGTGCAGGGATGGAACGCTTATCCCCAAGGACGTTCCAAACAGTTGGTCAGCCTAGACAGGAGATGTATGGCCTGTAGGTATTTAGCCACTATCTATCGACCCTAGAGGAGAGAAACTGATCCGGGAAGACTTACAAGAGTACTTGTGTTGAGGAAAATTGCACAAGTAGAAGACACAGTCTTGATTCAATAAGGAAGGCTTGGAAAGGATGAACACTACACATGGCCGTCCCATCAGCAAAAGTGATCTTGGATATAATTGGCCAAGTGTATAGTGCAGACGAGAGGTGGATTGTTCTAGATGACTGTGCTACGGATAGCACACTCACCTCAGCTGTTAGGGTTAGAGGTTGGTGGCTACTGCAATGTTATCCCATCGCCAAGGACGCTGCATAGCGTCCTGTGCCTCTGATTCTCTGGCAGAGCGCACAAACGTTATACTAAGTCATCCAAAAACACAAGATATTGAATTTGCTGGGCAAAATACTCTACACGGCGCCTTCGCGATCTGCCACATTACAACCACAGAGCGCAGCGCCCCAATCGATAGATGGAGGCATTGAACGACTTGAGTAGTGTCCCTCTTCAGAGTTTGGTCATGGCGACCACAAGAGCGGAAAAACTGTAGGAACAGAGTGACCATCCCTGTCTCCTAATAATAATGAAAGTCCTTTGATTAACTGGTACGTACTGCTTTGCAACTGAGTGCAGCTTACTAGAACTTGCCCCACGCTGCGGTGCAGGCTGTCGGGCGATCAATGGTAAGTTAATCAAGACGGTATAACAAGTGCGTACACGATTACAGCTAGTATATGTATTATTGGCAGATGCCGGGAAGGTGGGATGAGTTCCCTGGGAACGGAGCGGTAATCTACACACTTGCGATGCATCCTGCCCACCACCTGCACCAGCTTGGTTGCTTGCTTAGCTGTCTGTCCGCCCGACCGTTCGAGGCCAGCTCAGACCTTCCGACAACGGCCAAGCTGGGCGCCTTTCCCTATTCATCCCGGAATCCCTCCCCTCTCCCTCTCCCTCCTCTCTTGGGCCACGTTTCCCACTGGCCCCCTTCCTGAAAGTGCTACCAGCTGGCCACAGCGGCTGCCTCCAGGCTCTTCGAGCCTTGCCCCGATTCCGGAGGCTTCTGCCCCTGTAACTACGTACCTATGAGACTGTCTAGCCCCTTTGGGAATCTCCGTAGCTCATTCTTTCAAGTCATCCCGGGCCCCTATTGGAACTTACCACTTATCAACTAATCTCTAAGTTCCTACTCGATCTTCATTTACAGATTGAACATACCATTCAGATCCTTTTCACAACTTTTTCTCTGCTGTAATCAAGGAGCGCCTATGTAGCTATTATTTCTATTCTTGTCTATTTTCCGGGGAATATCCACCCTGACAGCTCCCCTCCCCTCTGTTTCGCTGCCGAGGGGCCGAGTCAACGCTTTCCCCGTGGCATCGAAGCATTCCATGCCCGGGATTGGTGTGCGCACTGTATAGTAACGTAGTAGGGTGCACAAGTAGGTACTAGGTAGGTCCGGGGACAACTCAATTAGCCGTTGAATGGCCCCCGACCAATAAACGCCGCCTCATCTTGCATACACCATCCCCGGAAATACGAGCGGTTCACATGGCCGGACATCTACAGTAGCAGCTATCTGCCCACTGCCCACGGATGATTTGCAGAAGTACAGTGCTGTACTCCGTACTTTAGCAGACTACCTATTATTACCTTCGCCTGCAACCTATCAATTGCCCACTCACGACTTCGGAATTTCACAACGCAGAGATAGGATGTTTAGTTCCGAATCCCAAGACCGATAAGCATAGCCGACATCAATAAATGTAATGCAAATTGTCATACACAGATCTATCAATCTAGCCTTCTCGATATCGCTTCATGCTGTATGGAGCATAAATCCTGAGAGGGCATGTGCATGCGAGTTAGCGATCCCCAGATCATACCTACTGCGTGACAACTGCCAAAATTTGTGGCCTGTGGCTACGACTCAATCCCCCAACCCCGAGACCTCTCTCTCAGACGACCTTTCAATCGATAAGGCGGCACCAGCAACCCCTCCTCTTATCACCGATCGAGTTCAAACCCCTACATTTCGGCCGATTCGAAGTCGAGACAGAACAGGCAATCAAATCCTCAGCTGCAGCGATCATGCCCATGGCCAACATCCACCACCATTAGTCAATTCATGGCACATCGCTAGCTCTCGGGGAACCTGCACTCTCAGGGTTGAGGAAGGATGGAGATGAGCCCGAACTGGTCTCCCTCGGTATGGAGAGCGTCTCCAATACAACCCGCCCGATAGTGTAGGAAAAATCAAGAATCCCACAACAAAGCGGTTGTTGTGTCAGTCACTCAGTCGGGACGCGCAACCTGCCCAGTGCCCACACCAGAGGATGTTCAGTGCATGAGGAATAGAAGTTGGGACGGGCATCACATGACTGAGCGGAGATGCCAATGTTTCCGTCTCCCGAATTCTTCCGGCGCGTGTCTGCTCAGGCTTGACCGGTTTAGGTTCACCGGATGTGATCTCGTCGAAGGAGCGGAAGACTGCAACCCTTCGGGACTTTTAGGAGTCGATGACGGTAACGGCCGCAAACAAGTACTGGTCCTGACGAAGAACTGTACAGTACAGTACACTAAGGTACAGTACTTACAGTACTTACAGACAGCTGCTCCGGAGAGTGCAGGGCCGCACTGCAGGCAGAAGTCGTTCCTCCGTCCAGGCTCCTTCGGCTGATGATTTGTCCTCCTCCGACTGGATGAAGTTCAATGGCTCCTCTTGCAGGAGTGGTTTGTCCCCGGGCCTGCCACTGCAGCACCCGTTACAGGCTACTGCACCTCGGTAGACAGAATGTGGAAGGACTTGTGGTGGAGCAGACTGCTCCGCGCAAATGGTCTGATTCTCACATCCCTAAGTTACTTGTAGTCGGTCTACACTACATAGTTACTTGGTACGCACAGTCTCTCTACACCGAGTCTCTCTCCCGCACGGGTCGAACGACTACTGAAGGAATGTTTGCTTGACCATACAGCTCATCAACTCCCCCACCATCCTAGAATTGCTCCTGAGTGAGTGAGTAGACTGACCTTCGCCTGGCCTCACCCCGACTATACAGGAATACAAGAACAGTTTCACAGATACTTGCTCGTCCGATCGGTTGGAGCAACTCCACAGAATCTATGTATACATATAGAGTGCAGACATTGCAGCTTCCGTAGATACAGGAGATGGCCATTGCCACTGTCCTTTGAGCTGCAGACGAAGGAATCGCTACTTGCGCGGATCTCACTCTAAGAGTCATGGACGTTGATCACAAGTGTGACTATCAAATCTTGCGTAGATTTAGCACATACTTGGCTCTTGTAGTTCGAAGCTATTGGCTGTGGAGGTACAGTGCTGTACCTACCTAGTGTCTAGTAACCCAGAAGCATCAAATAGTCGCTTCATAGTTAACGAACTAGTCTGTGCAGAGTATGTGTAGTCAATTGACAAGCTAGGTCGAGAAAATTTACTGAATCAATTGTATAGTCCCGGTTCTGTGCCATGGTAGGCCAGTGTTTAGAATGTCGGAATACAGCGGCAGACTCGAACAGGTAAGCTTCCGTCGGGGAGGTCTTTCCCCGCACGCGGAGACTCACTCCTCCGCTATTGATTGTTGTTTTTTCTCGGTTTCCCCTTGCAACTGTCACTCATTAGCATCCACATACACAGCACGGAAGCAAGTCGCGCAACAAGGCATTTCGCACCCTGTCGCAGATAGTGCGCCTTCTGTCTAGTCTCAAGACTACAGCGAAGCACACCTAGCTGCGCCATCATTCCGGCCAGCCAACACAGCAACACGCATATTCCACCCGAACGGCCTGGCTGGATACAAACAAACCGCAATGCTCTCTCTTCCCCTCATTACCCCCCGCGATGTACGTCATCTCTGCCTTGAAGATAGATGACTTTCAAAGGCCAGTTGACCTCATGCAATTACTCGTCTCTAACAAGCCATCTTAGTCCCACGAGCTCTGGTTCGGTTCGTCTCAACCTTACCGCTCCTCATCCTCCACGTCCGCGACACCTAATCACTCCCACCACCACCATCACCCGGGAGAACCCCACGGCCCCAATCGCCGCAATGGCAGCAACCACCCCAACACTGGACGCGGCCTCTCTGCCTCCTCTGGAAACATGCTCTCATCCCTTCTCCTCGAGGAACGAGCCCTCCGCGCTCGCAAGAACAACATCGCCTCGTTCGGATACTCGTGGATCAAACCGGCCGGCTGTCCAAAGACGATGCTGGGGATGAAAGAGGAGGAAGCGGAACGCGAGGAGGCTCTGGCGGCCGCGGCCGCGGAGATGGCAGCTGCGGCTGCCGCCGCCGAGGCGGGCATGGATGACTTTGGGGGCCAGACGCAGGATACAATGGACGGAGAGGGGACGCAGGACGATACGGGAATGGAAAGAGACTTGGATGACGATATCCCTGACGCTGATGCAGACGGTCTAGTCGAGGAAGGAGAAGAAGGTCTGGAGGAGGAAGGTGTTGTGGACGAGGATGAGGAGGGATACATGGAACGCGATCTGGATGATGACATTCCTGAGGCCTTTTCTGGCTACGACGACGACGATGAGGAAGATCTGGACGAGGAGAACGAGGGTTTCGACGACCAACCAGACCTGGACGCTGACATCCCGAGTGCGCCGGAGGAAGGTTACGATGATGATGATGACGATATGAGCGAAAACGGAGCCATGGGCCGTGATCTGGACGATGATGTTCCCGGGGCTGATAACGATCACTATGCACAAGGAGAGGAAGAGGAATGGCAACATACGGATACCGACGCCGAATTTGACGATGAAGAGGATGTCAGCTTCGCGCAGGATCCCTTTACGCAAAGTCTTCGCGCGAGTACGAGCAGTCGTGGTGGCTTGCCTCCGGTGCCAATGCGACGAGAGCGAGAGACAGAGGCCCAGCGAAGATTCTTGCAGCGTTGGAGTGGCGGCGGGGATGCGTTTGACACCAGCAGCATGCTTGTAGACGAAGAAGATCTACGAGCGTCGATAGCCAGCCAGGCCAGTCGGAGGAGTGTTTTCAGCCGGTTTCCTCGTCGTCGAATGGGAGGTCCCAGAGACAGCCTCGAATAAAGTTCTACCTCTGCATTGTTGCAGTCTGATGTTTGAGTTTTAACATGTGCGGTGTGTATGAAGGTCGTTTTTCTTTCTTCTGGTGGAGGGTGGAAATCATGGCAGTCAATCTGGCTCAAACCGGGGAATGAGTAGGCCAAGTATGTACTAGTAGATTGTAGAAGAGCTAGGCGCATGATCAAGATTACTGTTTCCAGACGGTATATATGGTTACCAGTCGCTATAGAGATACCCATTCCATGCCATACTATCACATTTTAGAGCAGGAAATTCCACCGTTAACAGTACTCTGATAATTCAGGTGCTTTCTTACATGAACCATGTTGCATAAGTAAGTGTGATTCCCCTGTGCAGCTGCTCAGTGGAAAGTGAGTGGCCAGGGCTACCCCAAAGTGCCAACAAGCTCAATCCTTGTGCTATAAAGATGAGAAGATAGCCAGCTAGGCGCAGTGATAGCCATAGCCCTATGCATAAATTATATACACATCACATTGTACACTGATAACCAAAAGCATCGAGGTTTCACTCGCTCGCTACATTGGAGGCCATAAGCAGCCTAGAGACAAAACTCCGGATATGCACTGTCATAGCGAAAAAAGAAGCTCGACAGAAGAACGAGACAACAAGAATCATTATACATTTGCCATAGAAGCGATTTGCCAAGGTCTGCAGGTTAGACAATTATTTGCAGTGCTATCCGAAGGGCCAGTCTTCTAATTGAGAACGCCGTGGTGCACGAATCATGTTGGCTGGGAAGAAAAGATAATTAGGTAGTATAAGGAAAGCGCATCGGCCAAACACAGGGGGGGGGTCGAATGAAGCGCATGCTGAGCGAGAGCAAAAGTTCGTAGCACAAGCGGAGATACTGCACTTGGGTTCTGATGTTCGGGAAATGTTGGGAGCGAGTGGTTCTGAGAAGCGTGCCTGCGCCCGTCGACTAGGTTATCCACACATACGCGAATAGCAAAAAGACAGCCAGGAAGAAGGCCAGCCAGACTCGCCAGCCCACACCGGTGCGCTCCGCCATCCGCAGCATACGGGTCATGTTACCGCGGAGACGCACTCTAGTGTTCTCGAAAGTGTTGTTGAGGTCGGAAATCGCCGAGGTATCCCGGATCTCATCGCCGATGGCGACAGTAAGCTGGAAGCGAGCAATTAGTGTCACCTGCCTGGATCAAATTGCCTGCATCCTTACATCTTTCAACATCTTGACCTTTGCACTGATTCCTTCCACCTCTGCATCGTTCTGCGACTCCAAATGGTCGAGAACAGCATCCGAGTAATGGCCTCTACAAGCCGGAAGATGTAAGCCAGTTGCACACTCGATCCCTTCGAAATGCCCGTCTTTTGTTTGAAATGCGGACAACTCACTTCTTGTTCGGAGTTGCTGTCCTGTATCCTCCTGTAGGCCCGCCAGTCCCCAAGCCCTCGCCAGCCGGTGGAGTGTAGCCTCCGTATCCGTATCCTCCTATGCGGCCAGGAGATCGACTGGCCGGCCGAGAATCGCCGCCATAAGAGTCGAAAAGGGAAGACGAGGCGCGGGGATCGCGTTGATGAAGATTTGAACGTGGGAATCTAGTGACGCATGATTAGTTCCATTACTACTACTGATGCGCATGAAGATGGCATGGTCATACCGTGAGGCCATAACGAGTCGTTTCGTAGTCGTGGGCGGGTGAGGTCGATAAAGGGAATTATTTCAACAGCTCATGCAACTTAGCTGGCAAGCATTTTCGATAAGTATTATGGGACGCTCTCGACCAATTCCAGCCTGTCTGAATGGCTATGGAGCTGACGGGTCTGTCATGCGACGGGGTATTGCAAGTTGGTTGCGGCGATCGACTCGGAGAAACACGCTGGCTGCTAGCCGGGCCTCTCTGCTCGGGCGGAGACGCCTCCGGCACGTGAGCCAGCCTACATGTTCAACGTTACTGAACAGCTCCTGCTTGATCCTTGAATATGCGATTGGTTTATGATTTCATTTCATTACTGCAATCAATGCAATTATCCTCTCACTATTCGACCGGACTGTAGTTTATGCTAAAACAACCGCGAGGCGAGATCTGTAAACTCATGTTGGCTCCGAAGAAGTGTGCATTGCATGCACATAAATAGCAAAGATCTCAGCGCGGACAGACACAGAAACATTTGTAGAATATTCTTTTATCCCAAGCCAGGAAAAAGCCAGCATTGATTAAATGGCAAAATAATCCCCGACGTTAACGAATCCGATGAAGACCCCCAAAATCCTGCCTGCGCCTGTCAACCAATTGCCCGTTCACACTCGCCGCCCCTATGTTAATGGTGGTATGATAGTCTCGTCCGAGTCATTAAGAGATCGTGCATTTCAGCCGCGCATGACGGTATCCTCATCATCTTCCCCACCCTCATAATCCTCATCGTCGTCCTCCTCGTCGTCGTCCATCATGTTATCGGCCTTTAGCTTCTCGGCTGCCGCCTGATAATCAACGATCTTGCCGCGAGTACGACGGCCACCCGAGATGATGTTGTCTTCAGATATGGGCTCGAGGCTATCGCCGTCATCATCATTATCTGCCGAAAAGGTTATAGGGTTAGCCTGGCACTAATTGTAATGCTGTAGCTCATTGCAAATCATACCGTCTTCAGCCTGTGTACCATCGCGAGAAAATTGGTTAGTTTCGCAAGTCAGATAATGTTGTCAGGATTGGGATTGCCGTACCATCTCCTCGTTCTCGCTCTCGTCACTATCCTCCTCCTCTAGGTTTTCGTCGTGGGTAGGCTCGGTAGCCCGGCCCTTGCCCTTGTCCAGAGCAGCGGCATCGGGGGCGTTGGCGGCGCGGTCGTAGCCGGGAGTAGTGGCCTGGTTGCTGTCACCCATGATGAAAAGTTCTCGGTTCTAGGGCGAAGGGTCGGAAATGGATTAGGATGTATGAGTGCGCAAAGGTAATGAAGAGAGAAAGGAATTACAGAAGGATGGTCCAAAGCAGAGATTTTAGGGATGTGTTGCAGGCGCAAGGGAGATTCAGCTCAACCGTCCCCGGAGCGGTGGTTGTCCAGGGCGGCACACCTGCGGCTCCCGTGACTGGGAACTGAGGATTGAGGCGCCCACCACCTTATGCATAACAAACATGTTACCTAACTGAACCCCCAGCCTAGCGGAATTACTCAGTAACTTATCCCAATCCTCTAGAGACTCACGATGGTCTTCTTTTCTATGTTCAAATATAGTTATGATAGATGTGCCATGCCTTGCTACACTTCGACTTTTGCTCTTGGTAGCTCTAGGTCATAGAAAATAGGTGTAACATCGATAATATAGTACAACTCCGATCAACCATCATGTTTTTCGTTTGAGTTTCCAACGCCTCGTCTCTTCCGCTTCCCCTTGCTGCTGTTCATATAGCCTCCTCATAGTTAATATCTTTCTACTAACCAAGGCTTTATCCACATTTCCACCCCACAAATAGAACGAAAGACTAAAAGTGGTTTGCATCCAGGCGCTTTCACAAAAACAAGAGCAAAAGGAAACGTTTCATCATAGACGTTGAACGGCTGGCAAGCACTCATGCACAAGTCAGAGACTGACCTTGTTGCATTAATCAATGGTCCATAATGCGTTGACATGAAGGATGCCCGTTCCACTCTCAAAACGCTTCCTTTATCGTCTTGATAGGCTCAGCCTCTCCACTAGAACCATTATATGTTCAGGAGAGGCTCAGGCATTTATAATCAAAGCGCTGATAGCTCCGGGATAGAGCCTGATGTATTTTCAGAGTAGATAAATAGATCTACTACTTTGGGGGGTGCGAATGCTTGCGAAACCCGGTTCAGCTGTGTCTTAAGCAAGGCACAACGATGTCCATCATGCCCCAAAGTGACGAGTGCGGTCTTGGATCCGGTGATTGTGCGGGTGTCGAGCAGGCGGGCGGAGAGGATCTTCCCTGGGATCATGGAATATGCGAGAGCCCGGTAACGGACAGCAGACCGTCGACCTTGATGGGACGATACACGTTGTGCTCAAAGTAGGCGGGAATGTAGCGCAGACCGAAATGGAACACCCAGAGCGTCGAGCTGGACTCTCGGTTGAAGTAATGTAGTTGGACAGATCAAGCCGTGCACGGCACTCTTCTTGTGGGTTCTTGAAGACGGTGGCACCACTGAGGGCCCATGAAGCGAAGGAATTTAGTCCCTTCACAAATGCCTATAGTAGACCGATAAGTCTACGTTCGAAGAGGGCAAATACCTTCGCAGATCTGATTGAGCTGTGCCGCAAGCTGAGCACGACATTCGCAATCTCTGTCCAGCCATGCAACAGGTAACTTAGCACATCCGAGAATTATCAGCGAAGGCGCCTGACAGAATTTGAATATATTGTTGCCTTTTACAGCCTGGATGTATGATCCGATGCTTTTCGAGTCTTGAAGCTTGGTTTATGCTGGGAAAGCATTAGATTAATACTTTTAGATCTTCTCTGGTTTATCCTGAATATCTGATCCAGTCATGGAACGCTTCCATCGGACTCGCATGTCTGATTCCAATAGGCAAAGATTTTGCAGACTTGGGCCTTTGTCAGAACACGGCGGATAGTGAATCAACAAGACAAAGCATAACGGATCAATAAGAAAAGGCACCGAGTTGCAAATTACTTCCAAGCTGCACATATGCAGCGCAGACAGGCCTTATTCATGCCATCGAATGCCAGCGCTTAGTTCGGCTAGGCTTCGCAGATGTCAGGACAAAAGAACGACAAGTATGTGGAGGCTGAAAGACATAAGCGACATACAGAGACAACTTGGCAAAGCCGCAACAGCTGAGCCTCCAGCATTACCGAAATCAAGCGGGACGCTTTAGATATTTGAAATCGGAACCCGAATGTTAAATTGGGCCCAGATTCACAAGCTACATAGATTGTGGAGCAGAGGAAACCCCCCGAGCCCGTTCTGAACCAGCGATAACCAACCAGTCCCAAAGGAGATACACACGCATAGCTATGGCCGATGGTAGGATGTGTTGTGTACTGGTAAAATATTCTTTCTTCTCCGAGCAAATGCTCTTGTTGAAACCTACTATGATTGCTATGGTCTGCTGGAGACGTCCTCGCTGCGTTCGACATATTTCTTACTGATATGGCAGAAATACAAACCGGGGATGGAGGCACACGCAACATTGGCTACTGAGGGAGTTGCTTACAATAAATAAGGCTACATGAATTAGTTTCAGGACACATAAACTGGCTGTTACCATATAACAGGCCACAGCACGAGCGCAGACAACGGGCCAGAGATCTAGACATTAGAGAACAGTGTTGGCCGTCATTATGACGGACTATATTCTGTTCAATTCCATGGGTGAGATTGTCTGATCAGATATTGTACTCATGGAAAGACCCTTAGTTACTATCATCTATTAATGTTAATTGTGTCCCGCCCTAATCCGGCATTGTTGAATCTAATCCACACACAGAGAGTAGCTGCGGTGTAGAGTATGTATCTTCTAAAAGCCAGAGTAACAAAACTTGTCTGAACACATGCGAATGTATATGTGGGCATGATCATGTAATACTCAGTAACTTATGTAGTAATAGCTCTCTACTCAATGCACTCAACTCATATTCACTCATCAGCCTCATGAGTCAGAACAAGAGAACGAAAGAAAAAAGTCTGAACGAAGATTAGATTACGTCACCCACTCCGCTGGGTACCCCGCCAACCGCCGCCCGAAAAGCCTGGCAGAAAAACTTGAAACACCCCTCCTCGCCCAAAAATGGAAGCCTCTTCTCCTTTCCACCAAAGTTCCATCAGTTCCGCCAAACGTCACCTGTCTATAGTATAAGGTAGTCTAGTACTAGGTAGTCTATACCGTGTTTGTTAAGGACCCTGTCAGGGCCACTAAGTAATGAAGTAGTAGCTTGTCGTAGCTTGTAGTTTAATCTAGCAGCAACGAGGATCATCCCATACATTCTTTCCCTTTGATTAGTCCTTTATCGAATGGCCCAGAACTGCAGGCGGTTTTCTCGAAGCTGGCGATGGAGCGGGTGGAAGACCATCGAACCCCATGGATACCCGTCGAACCGCCGCTTGCTAGAAACTTCGCTGGAGTTGCCATTTCACCGCCCGCCACTATATCAACGTTGCCAGTCGCACATTTTCTCTGCTCCATTCATCCATTTTCTAAACACGCAACTACTACTCTCTACTACTCCCATTTCCTCCTACCCTTTCTTCTTTACCACGCTCTAAGTCTCTTATACCCTTTCTCGAGACTTTTTTGTACATTACGATAATCTTGCTTAACGAATTCCCTCTACTACACACATCACATCACACATCATGGCCCCCGCTGTCGGTATCGATTTGGGAACCACCTACTCCTGCGTGGGTGTCTTCCGTGATGACCGTATCGAAATCATTGCCAACGACCAGGGTAACCGCACCACCCCCTCTTTCGTGGCCTTCACCGACACCGAGCGTTTGATCGGTGATGCCGCCAAGAACCAGGTTGCCATGAACCCTCACAACACCGTCTTCGATGCTAAGCGTCTGATCGGTCGTCGTTTCGCCGATGCCGAGGTCCAGTCCGACATGAAGCACTGGCCCTTCAAGGTCGTTGACGACAAGGCTGGCAAGCCCATCGTCGAGGTTGAGTTCAAGGGCGAGACCAAGCAGTTCACCCCCGAGGAGATCTCTTCCATGATCCTCACCAAGATGCGTGAGACCGCTGAGTCTTACCTTGGTGGTACCGTCAACAACGCCGTCATCACTGTTCCCGCTTACTTCAACGACTCCCAGCGTCAGGCCACCAAGGATGCTGGTCTCATCGCCGGCTTGAACGTTCTCCGTATCATCAACGAGCCCACCGCTGCTGCCATTGCCTACGGTCTGGACAAGAAGACCGAGGGTGAGCGCAACGTCCTCATCTTCGACCTGGGTGGTGGTACCTTCGATGTCTCCCTCCTTACCATCGAGGAGGGTATCTTCGAGGTCAAGGCCACCGCTGGTGACACTCACTTGGGTGGTGAGGACTTCGATAACCGCCTTGTGAACCATTTCGTTACTGAATTCAAAAGAAAACACAAGAAGTTAGTCACGTGACTTTTTCATATTACTTCCCTCTCATTTCCCCCTCATTCCCCCCTCAACTCCCTCTCATCTACCCCTCATTTCCTATTCATTTCCCCCTCAATTGCTGTGTGAGCGTTTGTGCTAATGTTTAACTAGGGACTTGACCACCAATGCTCGTGCTCTCCGCCGTCTCCGCACTGCTTGCGAGCGTGCCAAGCGTACTCTCTCTTCCGCTGCCCAGACCTCCATTGAGATCGACTCTCTCTTCGAGGGTATCGACTTCTACACCTCGATCACCCGTGCTCGTTTCGAGGAGCTCTGCCAGGACCTCTTCCGCTCCACCATGGAGCCCGTTGAGCGTGTCCTCCGCGACGCCAAGATCGACAAGGCCTCCGTCCACGAGATCGTCCTCGTCGGTGGTTCCACCCGTATCCCCAAGATCCAGCGCCTTGTCTCCGACTTCTTCAACAAGGAAGCTAACAAGTCCATCAACCCCGATGAGGCCGTTGCCTACGGTGCTGCTGTCCAGGCTGCTATCCTGTCTGGTGACACTTCCTCCAAGTCCACCAACGAGATCCTCCTGCTCGACGTTGCCCCTCTCTCCCTTGGTATTGAGACCGCTGGTGGTGTCATGACTGCTCTTATCAAGCGCAACACCACCATCCCCACCAAGAAGTCCGAGACCTTCTCCACCTACTCCGACAACCAGCCCGGTGTCTTGATCCAGGTCTACGAGGGTGAGCGTGCTCGCACCAAGGACAACAACCTCCTTGGCAAGTTCGAGCTTACCGGCATTCCTCCCGCCCCCCGTGGTGTTCCCCAGATTGAGGTCACCTTTGATCTCGATGCCAACGGTATCATGAACGTCTCTGCCATTGAGAAGGGTACCGGTAAGACCAACAAGATCACCATCACCAACGACAAGGGTCGTCTCTCCAAGGAGGAGATCGAGCGCATGCTTGCCGATGCCGAGAAGTTCAAGGCCGAGGATGAGGCCGAGGCTTCCCGTATCCAGGCTAAGAACGGTCTTGAGTCCTACGCCTACTCCCTCAAGAACACTCTCAGCGAGGGCAAGCTCACCATCAGCGATGCCGATAAGGAGAAGGTCACCGCCAAGATCGACGAGACCATCAGCTGGCTCGACTCCAACCAGACCGCCACCAAGGAGGAGTACGAGTCCCAGCAGAAGGAGCTTGAGGGTGTTGCCAACCCCATCATCTCCGCTGCCTACGGTGCCGCTGGTGGTGCCCCTGGCGGTGCCGCTCCCGGCGCCACCCGCACTGCTGACGACGTCGAGGAGGGCCCCGAGGAGCTTGACTAAATGCCTCAACTTTCAGTTTTGCTTCTAGTTCTTACTACCCATGGCTGTTCATTGGCTAAGTTCTTCTCTATTTGCATGTTCTAATCTTCATGTCTTCTGTTTTCTTTAACGAAATTATGGGATCCTTTTCTTGTGCATGATTGCATAGATTCGAGGTTTAGTCTTCACTGCATGATGATTTACTCTGCAGTAATCAGGAGGGAAAAGTTTCCTTTCGACGAATACAATAAATTTCTAATAACCTTGTCCTTCATCCTTTCGCTCTTAGTAGTAAAATCTGCTTTGGTAAGCTCTAGCCGTAATAATACTTGTGGATTTTGAGGGAGTCAGAACCAGGCGTAGGACTCGAGACTGTTTGTACTTTGTAGCCTAGATTCGGGAAGTCTCGGCCTCATCCTCGGCCTTGAACTTCTCGACATCGGCAAGCATGCGTTCAATCTCCGCCTTGGAGAGACGACCCTTGTCGTTGGTGATGGTGAGATTTTCAAGAATGTATAGTTATTAAGCATTATTTATGGTGCTCTTAGAGTGATAGTTCAACTCTTCTCTTAGGCGTTCCTGCATATCTACCCTAGCTTGATCATCCTAATAAAAGCTACAGTCTAATGAATAATGCAACCATATCATCACTTGTGCTAACTTCTGCATGTTGACAATAGTCAAGATCCCTATAATCATTCCAATGCGATTTCACGACACGAAATATGGATATTATACTATACATTAATAGTCAGGGTATAGAGGCAGCCTATCGACCCATTATATTTCCTTTAAGATTAAGCCAATCATGGGGTTGCTGTTGTTACCTAGCTGGAGGCGATCAGACATAGTACAGTACTTTCCTGAGCAGCCTGGGTGCTCCGGTCAATACTAATCCTCCCCTACTGTTGAAGAGTCTATGAATTACACCTGCAAATTTCATGTATAAGTTACCCATATATAGTATAACCACCACAGCAATAGACAAAAAGCCCAGGATGTATAAATCCATCAATTACCCTCAACGCCACACAATTATCCACCAACACATACATATATATACAAATGATCAACCAGAGGCAATAGTCCGATTGATGATGATAGAAGAGGAATGAATCACTTTCGAACCTCCTTCCTTCCCCCCAAACTCAGGCCGAATCCGATCAATCAGCGCTTGCTGCCTGCCCCCTCCCCTCTCAATAACCCCCCCTCACAACCATCCAGAAGCACCTCTCTCCACGGCGAGAAAACTCCTGGACCCATGAATAGGCGGACAGGAAACCGTACAACATGTCCCGAACAAGACAAGATCCCACGGGGATATGCCTGCGAGCCATCATAGCCCTGCGAAATCGCCCGCCCACCAGCGTTGTACCCGACTCGCCCCAAGCTGCACCACACTCCCGATCCCGATGTCCTTGGCTCGCTCGGGGAATTTCTCGCGCTGTTCGCGCTGGATGCGCAGGAGGGCGGCGGTGGTGCCTATCGCGAAGGCGAAGATAGGATCTGCGGCTCTATTTTTTGGGTACAAAGAACGAGGATATTGTTTTAGTTTGCGATCGGATCTTTCAGTCTCAAAGAGTCGTGGATCAAACTTGCGATTGGGTGTTGTGGGGTTGGGAGTTTGGGCTCGGAGCTGGAGAACGAGAAAGAGGGGATGATGGGGAGCGCGGACTGTGTTTAGGGTGCTGTTTCTTGGGTAGACATGAATTGGGGGTGTTGTGATGGGTAAAGAACTGGGACATACTTGGAGATTAGGTAGATAGGCATTGTAAAGGCTGCGTTGGTGTCGATGATGGTAGTGGTTTGGGTGGTCCACGTAGAGGTGGTGGAGTTAATACGGAAATTAGAAAGTTCCTTTGTCGCGTAACTGCGGAGCACCTCATGCCTAGCATAGCATTCCACTTATTGCGGCGGTGAGGTGGAACTTCAAGGAGCTTCCCGAGGCCCAGGTTCTAGAGTACCATCCTCCCTCGATGTATCTGTTACCTACCTCTGCCATGTAAACAGTCTCTATGATGCTGGATGATCTGTCTTTTATTTCCAATGTGTTAACTCTGTAGCGCAGAACCACTCGAGTCATCAACCGTCGATGTAGAACCACCCTCTCCTGTCTGTCTCACCCAAGGAGGGTGGACATCACAGCATATAGACTATCTCTGTGTGGCCATTCCTAGTAACTCTTATATCCTGTAAGATAATAGTAGGCATCCCACATAATGTAGAATTACTATTGCTGCAGAAATTTCGAAGAAGATGATTTTCCGGCTTAAGCCGAGCGAAGCATGTACAACGAGTTAACTAGTTGTTATTTGATCAATCATTGACCTACCGGCCAGTTTAAGATATTGATCCAAAGAAGACTTATACATTGGCTCAGGCGTATGGTCTAAATTTGCAGCTGGGGAGGCTTCGCATCGCCCCTCCCCTAGACTCCTCTCCGCCATCCATCTCAGCACAAGCCATAATACTACAACACTACAACTTTAAGGAGCCAATTGAGCCAGTTATTTAGACACGAAGCTTCAGTAAACTAGCGTTCATCATCCTTGCTCAGGCCCTCCTAGGGATGCGAATCTACTTACCACTTCAGAAATAAGTTATGCTCAGTACCATAGGCAGGCACGAATGATCGTGCGTGTCGGCGCCAACTAGATTAGGCCGCGAACCCTACAGAAACATGCCCAGAAACATGCCCAGGCTCTAGAATCCTGGGGTTGAGATACATGAAATTAGCACCGTACATCTATTACCAGTGCGTCTTGTCTGCCCTACTGCCCTGCTAAGCTGATAGACGGAGAGAACAACAACGATAAGCATATTTAAATCCCTCAGTGTACCTTGCCTCTGCGGACTGGGTAGCCACTCGCTGGGCAGGAAAGCACAGACGAAACAGTACTACTGCACATGCACTCAGCCCTACAGTCTACCACGTATCCTCAATCTCTCTGTCGCCGCCCACTTGTCGAGTCTTATGGCCACTACCGTGTGTTCACTCTTGCAGGTTGCAGGAAAACCGGACTTTGTGAGACATTGCTGTAATCCCGCGAGGCCTAGCTCTTGAAACACGTATCATCCAACATGATGTATCTTCCAGAAACCTCCACATATCCATCATTCAAACCCCCAGACTATCAAGCTCCCGTGTACCTGATCCTGTGACTACGCTGGCAAGGCTGGCCACGAGAAATGCGCCTGTCGGACCTATATTGCGGAGAGCCTAGGGAGAGCCACCAACTAAATCATGAGGGATGACGCCCTCCCCGTCGCCGATGGAGTTTTACAATCAAAGGCGAAGCCTAGAGGTTACTCCAAAAAGATCGAGAGGGCTGGAGACCATGCTCGTCTATAAGGGTAAAAGACCGTAGATAGGAAGTCATATTAAGGGGAGATGTGTTTCTTCAATTCCAATCGCCATGTCGCCATCAAACTCGTGAAAGCAAAAGAAAAAGGTCTTGTCTATCAAATGCGCAAGGCTCAACAGACTGCTCTATTTTGGTACCAGAAAGCCCCGAAATCGAACCTGACAGAAAATCGCGTCCCAAAAAAGCAAAGCACCCGCTACTATAATCAACATATAATTACTTTTTTTTTACACAACCTGGCCAAACGCAGGGATCAGCGTCTGAGCCAGCCAGAAGCTGAACACAAGCTTAGGTCCAGTCATCAACAGCTTGGGCGTCAGACCCTTAAAGAAACTGGTGAATCCCTCGTTCTTCATCATGTTGGACACGATCCGGAAACCAGACTCCGGGTTTTCGAAGTTGCGGTTCTGAATACGGGTCTTGATGACGTCCAAAGGAGCAGACACAACCAGAGAAGCACTAGCACCGCAGATGGAAGCCACGAAGTTCTGACCCCAGGTGGCAGAGTTGTAGTCCTTCAGCTGGTAGATGTACTCCTTGGCAAAGGCGGAACCACCGAAAAGCTGTTCACACCCAGTCAGCATTTAAGAAACATTCAGAGGAATGGTCACATACAGCAAAAGATCCAGGGGCGTTGCGGGCTGCAGTCCAGCCAGCACCACGGTACAGTCCCATACCCTCATCCTGGATGATCTTGAAGAGGCCGCGGCCGCGGAAGGCCTCGGGGTTAGTTTGACGCTTGATCTTGAGAACGTCGAGGGGCAGAAGAACAATCTCTCCGATACCGATCAAACTGAATTATTGTTAGCGAAGGGGCTCAAGTCAAACAACATCGGACATGCGCACCTTCCAGCTGTCGCGTGCATGATAGCCTTGCCAGTTCCCTTTCCAAAAGCATTGTCGAAGTCGGAACCGTAGTGCTTGGCCAGATAGTCGCGAGCGAAGGGCTGGCCACCGTACTTATAGATACGCTGAAGGACCTTGTAACCGGCGGCGTAACCCAGACCGGGGAAAAGAGAGGTAAACTTGCGGCCAGCGGGGGCGTCGGCAAATTCCTTGAAAATAACCTTGTTCATTGCTTCAGAGGAGGCGATCTGTAGAAGACGATTGTCAGAGAAGTCTTGAGCCGGCCGAAATCAGTTGTAGAGTTGATGTCGTCTTACACGAGTCTGGTTGCTCATCAACCGCTTGGCAATGGTGTCGACCTTCCAGGTGAGTTAGCACAAGGTCTCAACAAGCGCGATATCGCTTTCATCACAACAAGTATGGGGGCATTCGTACAGGGTGGAAAACCATGAGCTCCGTAATACCAGCCGTTCCTAGCAACAACATCTGGTTAGCAACCGAGTACAAACACCAAACTATTCTCGGAGCTGTATATGAACACCTACCTGAACCCAGGAGACGGGCGGTCGCGGATTCTCTCTTGACATCCTTCGTGGCAGAGCCAGCACCAGCTTGAACAAGGGCGGGAGACATGTTGACTTGGTTGATAAAGATGGCGAAAATCTGAATTGAATTTTTTTCTTTTCCTGTTTGGGTGAGTATGAGTCTTATAAAATTGGAAATAAGGGAAAGAGAAGTATGGAACCAGGAGGGAACAACTCACCACCAGAGTCAGAGGGGCGAAACACGACTGGAGCCAGACAATGCAGCGATGAAGGGAAGGGAAAGGGAAAAAAAAAAGGCAGACGCACACCAGCCAAGAGAGAAGGAGAAGGAAGAAGAACAGAGAGCAACTTTCCCGCAACTTTCTGCGCCGACTCGGAACCACTTCCAGCGGCCGCGGCGGACGGATGAACTCGACTAGACTACTTTAGGCCTGGCACCACCGGCCCTGAATCGGAGCCGCTCTCTTAGGACAATTGAGTCAGCACACGCGGCACCGTGACGGGATTCCGGGACGGACCCGGGCCTCAAATGGCGTTCCCCAGGTGCAGTGTAGTAGACTACTCCATATTCATTCCATTTTCATTTTTGGAAAACAAGCGATTGTGGCGGGCCAAGGGAGTTGGTCAGTGTAAACACGCAAGTCACAGTCGCAATAGAAGTGAGGTGTTCCTGCAGCTTGAGATCCTCGGAACCATACAAGTCCGCTCCTTCCAAGCTTAGCGGCACAGTGCTTCAAGTCAAGGTACGATGATTACGAAAATCCCCCGGGTACTTGACATCTCGGATCGCGCATGATTAATGTCTCCAGTCATTCGATAACAGTTGATCTGAAGTTTGATCCCATTTAGACGATTTCCACATGAAGAAGACAGCTCGAAGACAGCTCGCCAAGAAAAGAGTCAAAGGAAAGGAAGAACATAGATAGCCCCGTAAGAACGCCGACGGAACGATACATCAAAAGCACCAGTGACCAGCGCAGTCGAGCTTGCCCATCTTGCTACGGCCTACAACTGATAGATCCCACGCCATCCCACGCCCAAGGGATCTCTCAGAAGGCCCACGGCGAAGCGAATTAGCAGTGGCGCGACTTGATTACTTCAAGGTAAAGCAAGACAGAAACGGACAGGTCGACCAGCGCCTAGTAGTCACCGAATGTGTTCTCGCCGGAGTACCTAGCAGCGACAACTAAATCAGCCAAGGTAATTCATCAAGTATGGGCCTAGAGCTTACGTGATGTACAGGAATCCATCCTCATCCTTGTGCTCTTCGTAGATGCTGCTCATGAGCGCTGCTGTTGGCGGAAGGACCTCATCAACGAAAATGAAGATGGCCTTCTCAGGAGACAGCTTAATACGCTTGCGAATCACGTAGACAAACTGTCCAACGGTGAGATCGGCCGGAACAAGGTACTTCTTCTTGTCGATAGTTGCAATATCCGACTTCTCGACCTTTTCGCAGATCACCTGTATGGTAGAAAAGAGCGTGGTTAGTATCGCGAACAGGCGGTGAGCCGCGGACACAATGAAACCCCAAAGACAATGATGTTGAGCATGGGCGGACATACCGGAATACGATCGGCGTACTTCTGACGGATACGCTCGGCCTCAGCCTTACGCTTCTCGAAGGGATGCTCGTCCTTGAACTTGGAACGCATGTTGATAGCGGGTTCGGGGCGGTTAGTTGGGAGCGGGAGCGTTAGACCGATAGAGATCGAAGGGAACCGATAGTTGCTGCGATAAGATGATTTTAGGGTGAAACCGGAATCTGAACTATGATGAAAGCGATGGAAAGAAGCGAAACAGTTGACAAATGGGTGTAAGGATAGATGGATAAATGGATAGATGGATAGATGGAGAGAGAGAGATAGATAGATAGACAGAGACGAGGGGGTGGTGGAAAGGAGGATGAACGGTGATGACAAAAGGTCAAGAGAAGGCGGACAGGCAGCCCCGCGTCATGGCAGAGAGCAGTAGGGGCTGCTGATAAGGCCGCCAGGCAAGCGCGGATCACGGGGGCGGAGGCGGTGAATCCGCGCCCCCACACGTCTGGATTGAGTCAAAGCAAGGTCAGGTGTTTTGTGGTTTTTGTCATTGTCTCTTCACGTGGAAAGCAAAGGTTCGTCCAACTGACCCAAGTCGGATGATCGTATCGCTTGGCTGCCATCCTGGGTTCTCCAGCAAATGTGACTTTACCACCCGTACATACATTGACTGATCATAGATAATCTACATGGCGGGTGCGTTGCCACCAGTGCCTCCACTTAGGTCAGTGTCTAGATCCCGAGTCCTTGGTCCCATTTCCGTCCGAGGAATTTTGTCTACTAGGTACAGCCCTGAGGGCCCCGAAGGTGGTTCCTGAGTCACAGCTCCTTCTATTGATTTTGCAGTTAATCCTATATGTTTGGCGATATGTAAAGACTTCATAAGACCAAAGATTGTGCCAATCCTTGCACAGTACAGTAATGCGATCGACAAAGAAGATACACACACTTTTGGAGGCATAGGAGTCGATTAGCACGTGACCTTCACAGACCAAGCATACCGCACAGACAGCACAAACAGCACAAACAGCACAAACAGCACAAACCGCATGCTGCGGGTAACTATAGTGCACTCACGACATGGCGGATTTATGCAAACCGGCCGCAGGACCTCGGAGGTGGTGGTCCCATACTCTTCCGGAACCTAGCTGAGCCATCGAACCAATTATTATCCCGTGAAAGTTCGCCGCACTTGGTACTTTCTGCTCCAAGCTACTAACTTGAACAATAGCGCGGAGTCTCGGAAGAACGCAAGCACGAATCTGGCACCACCCGATCCTTAAGCAGATCAGCCAATTCTTCAATTGCCCCGTCCACAATGGCTATGGCTCGGCCATATATGCCTCTGCGGAGGTCCGTTTGTCAGGTCTTCCCTCGAGCCTCTTGCATTCCTCGCGGCGTCTCAGCGCAGTTTCGCAGGCACCTATCAGAGCAAAAGCCACGCGAATCCAAACCCTTTACTGTGTGGAGGCCATACCTACGACTAGCAATCGGTGTCCCATTCATCGCGACCCTCATTTATTCCATGGTACCAACTGCAACTCTTCAGCCCCGCACCGCTGGCCCCAGTTCTGACCTTGCGATCTATATAGATGACAGGTGAAGTAACCGAACTCGACTCGCCGTCAATTGTGGAGCTCGATGAGGCATTGAAGAAACAAGCAACAATCAGCGAGACGTCACCTATGCGTCTGCGGATGGAGAAGTTGATCAAAGAACACCAGCAGAAGATCGTGGAAGAATTGAGCAGGATAGATGGAAAGCAATTCAAGAGCGACGAGTGGACGCGCCCCAATGGAGGCGGTGGCATATCCTGTGTTCTTCAGGATGGGCATGTCTTCGAGAAAGCTGGGGTCAACGTATCGATTGTATACGGGGAGTTACCTCGTCCCGCTATCGAGAAGATGCGAGCTGATCACAAGTCCTTTGTCGGGGCCGATGTGGACTCGCTGAGCTTCTTTGCAGCCGGTCTCTCCTTGGTCCTGCACCCACACAATCCTATGGCTCCGACAGTCCATCTGAACTACCGTTACTTCGAGACGACGGACCCCAAGGACCCAATTAACGGTGATAAGAACTGGTGGTTTGGTGGCGGTACTGATCTGACTCCCACCTACCTTTTCCCTGAGGATGCCAAACACTTCCATCAAACAATTAAGGACGCCTGTGATCGACACGACGCCACATATTACCCCAAGTTCAAAGCCTGGTGCGACAAGTACTTCTATTTACCCCACCGCCGTGAGTGCAGAGGTGTTGGTGGTATCTTCTTTGATGACCTTGATGCCAGTTTCTTGGAGTCTTCGTCCACTTCGTCACAAAATCCGCAGGAGACTCTCTTTTCTTTCGTGTCGGATGGGCTTGCGTCTTTCCTCCCCTCCTATGTGCCCATCATTGAGCGCAGGAAGGATATGCCATTCACCCCAGAACAGAAAGAGTGGCAGCAGCTTCGTCGAGGTCGCTATGTTGAATTCAACCTGGTATACGACCGTGGTACCAGCTTCGGTCTTCGTACACCCAATGCCCGAGTTGAAAGTATCTTAATGAGTCTTCCTCGTACAGCAAGCTGGGCCTACATGGACCCAGTGTCCGGGACTCGCACCGAGGAGCCTGATTCGGAAGAAGCGCTGTTAACTAAAGGCAAGGAGCATGAGAAGGAGATCATGGATGTTCTAAGACATCCTAGACAATGGGTCTAGGAATAACCGGAGTTCTCCCATTTCTCTTTCCTGTACATCAGAGTGGTCCACCCTTCCTTCTGAACGACAATTTAATTTATGTACGATATCGAGTAAAGTGAGCTCACACATGGTAGCACATAAAGTAATTCGGTAACCCCCTCGGTACCGCAGACGAGATCATGTTGAGCATACAGTGTGGCCATGAGGGTCACGGATTATCTGCAATAATTGAGACTGATGATCAAATTTTATTCCCACACGAATGAAATCTATCCACAACGATGGTGTTATGCGGCGCACAATGGGGTAATTCAATGCAAAGGTATAACGGGTAACACGCCCCAAAGATATATAGACACATGGGACACACGGGACGAAACGCGGAGCAAGTTCAACCAAGAGCTATGAAAAGGAAAGAGGCGTGGCCGAATATACATACAGAAAGCTCAGCTCTATCGACCAGCGACCACGCTTCTCTGTTTGGCCAGCCAACCCTTTTGTGCATCAGCCAGGGTTCCGTGGCGGTATCTAGACATTGTGACATTGTTGTTCTGCAGTCGACTCTGCAGATCATACCATGAGGAGCTCATAAGCTCAAGCTCCCGAGCTTGAGCCTCAATTGTCTTCTGAAGCTCAAACTGTGCAAATGAGAAGTTAGTGGAGTGACAAAGTTGAACACAGAATGAGATCGCGAGTTCACTCTCGGCGCATAGACTCTCACTCACCTCACGCTCTTTGCTGATTCCAGTATCTGTATCATCCTCGAGCTGCCTTATGCGCTCCTGGAGGAACTTGATATGCTCGTTTTGTTGATGAATGTACTACAACGGTCCAGTTAGTCTCTGGAATGAGTAAAAAGAGTTCAGGGGTCAAGCGACTAAGTCGCAGCAGTCGAGAGTCAAGACTTGAACCTTGTGACGAGAAAGCGACTCATATGGTACAGACTTGCAGCCTTTCTAGCCGATAAGACAGGCATATTGCCAAATGGCCGGTCCGTATGGTGATTGAGTTGTTTTCTGCAGCCACTGGAAGGCCCAAAGGGGGCAAGCTTCACGCTGGTTCGTCTGACGCAAGCCGACAGCTGTGGAGAAAATGCATAACTGACCTCTGCGCGCTTGGCTAGTCTTTCCAGATTCTTCTCAATCTGTGCGGCAACTTGCCGCGTCAATTCCACGGCGGATTTCTGTGCAGCTTCGGAGTCATCACCGTCCTCCTGTGCCAGTAGTTCAGCAAGCAACTTCTTCATCTCCTCTGCTGCTTCCTGATCCTCTGCGCGGAACTCCGCTTGCTTCTTCTCTAGAAGGCCTCGAAGGTCGTCGCGCTCAGCACAGGTTACCTGCACCAAGGTATGAGTCGAATCAAGCTCAGCTTGAAGATTGTTGAGTTTGCGCGTCACGTCATCCCATGCATCACGCATTTTGCTTAACTCTGTTGCATTGTGTGCTTTGACTTCCGCCATCAAATCAATTCTTTCGTCGCTGGCAAGTTCGACTACACGACTATCAGTACGATCATCTGGGCTCACGAGGCTTCAGCAAATCGAACTCACGCTCTGCCATTGTATCACTTAACGACCGCTTAGTCACATCAAGAGAGTCCTGAGCTTCTGCCAGCCTCTTGAGTGTCGCTGTGAACTGATCGTACAGCTTCCAATACTCATCACTAGGGATCAACATTAGAAACGGAGCTGGCTAATCACAGGCAAACACACCTCTGCGTTGAGTTGGCGCGAGCCTGTTGTAAAGTCTCACTGAATGTTTCAGAGAAGCCTTCGAGTATCTATAAGTTGCCCGTCAATATCCTCGTGGGTAGATTATTAGCTGTGAAGCGACGTACAGATGCTGAAGGTCCCCTTAGTGATTCAACCTCCTTCTTGAGATCCTCGGTTTCAGGTTTACTGTTGACAGCCGTTAGCACATGCCTTGCCAGCAATAAGAGGAATGATATCCATACAGTTGAGATTCTTTCACACCGATGGCCTCGAAGTCTTTCTGTAGGGTTCCCTCTAATTTCGGAGTCTCTGTCCCCGGCGTCAAGGATGGACTACCGGGAGAACCTTCCAACTCCCGGACTCGTTCTCTCAGCTCGCTGATCAAGGCGTCGTCGCGCTCGCGTTGTTCTTCGGCGTTGCTAAGACGCTCAGTAAGTGCATGATTGTTGAACTCCAATTGCTTTTTAAGATTCTGAATTTCGCTACACTCCTGCTCTATGCGAGGCAGAACTCTCCTGTACTCCTCAAGCTCTACCTCGCGCTCAGAATTCCATTTTTGCTGTGAATCCGTCTCCTTTAGTTGCTGCTGGAGATCCTTTATTTGATTCCTGAGGGACTGATTCTCCTTCTCAAAGTCCTGACTTGCTTGCAACTTTTGGCGGTACTTCTCGGCTGCATTCGCTTTCCGGGCTAGCTGGTCTCGTTCGGTCTTCAGCTCATCATAGTCATCTTGCAATTTTTGGAAACGCTGATTCTTGACTCGTAGTGATTCGACGGTCATTCGTAGACTGTCAATTTCATCTTGTGCCGTGGCTAGCCTGGCTTCTTGGGTAGCAATTATATCTTCTTGTTGGCGTGACTTGGACTCGAGAGCCTTGGCATTGAGTCCAAGATCTCCTTTACCAGATCGCAAGTTGATAAGCCGATCCTCAGTGGATGCCAAGCGGCTCTGCAAGGTGTCGTTGTTCTCCTGGAGGCGTGCCAATCGGTCATGCATGTCGTCAATTTGCTTCTGCATATCTTTTTTCTCCCGAGCCATGCGATTATTCTCCGCCAGTACCTTTCCGACACGCTCCTCGAACTGTAATTCTGGATCGACGGGTGGCTCCCGCTCCTCTTTGATGTCATCCTCGCCGTCAATGGCTTCGTGCTGGCCATTTTGTGCCTCTTCGAAGATGTTCTTAAGGGTCTCTTGCGTTGGGGTGCTTAGCGTCTGCAAGGTCTCGACATAGGTCGGCGCGTTTGGCGAACGAATGGCTCCAATCAATAGCAATTTGAGAAGCTTGTTGGCCTCTTTCTCGGAGTTCTTCTCGGCGACAAGTTCTAGGTTGGGATTCGGATCTAGACCGGATGGCATGCCATCAGGCTGCTGGCGGATGTAGTTGACAAGCAGTTTGTGGATATGTTTCAAATTCTGCCATTTAGACAGCCAGTGGTCAGACGGGGTTCGTTGGGGAATCTCATCGAGGAAGTACTGCGGGTCGATATCTTGTAGAATCTCCCAGATGATGGTCCCATCGGAGAGCTCCTCTGTTGTGCGGATGGTTTTACCCAAAGCGAAGCTGTTTATCCACTCTAACAGAGCCTGCGTGATTGTATGCTCCGCGGTCATGGCTGCCTGTCAAGCGGATGAGTGGAGTTGTTCAGAGCGTAGAGGGTAACACCGCGACCAAGTAGCTGCTGGGGGCGGAATTATTGAGATGTTTTTGATATGTGTTCGTGGGGGTGCAGCCGGATGCGAAGAAGGAAGGAACAGGTTAAAGTGACCCCTCATCAACCTAAGAAAACACAAATCCGGACAACGAAGGATGGGACTGAGATCGTCGAGCGATCTTTTTTTCTGGTAGAAGGATGAACCCCGGGGTATTAAGCCTAAAGGGTTGGAGGGTTGGAGGGTTGGAGGCGCGGGATCCACGCCACGCGCAGGGACAAGATTGAGCTACTATAATTAATTAATCCAGTCCCGCTCGGGGCCACCAAGAAAAGATCCGGTCGATATCAGTAGTTGTATGGAAGGTATATACACTTTATTGCTATGGCGAGCCTCTACTGCGAGATTCCGAAGTGTCTATTTATGTCTCAAGCTCTCTGCGCGAATCACAATTCCATTGTACTGTACGTAATAACTATTCAGGGGGACTTAGCCGCACACCGGCAAGGAAGACACAAGATCCCAAGATAACTACCTATCATATTCAACGCAAAGACCTGAAGACAGATTCGGATTAAATTCCGGCGCGCCCCCAAAATCCCTCATAGCCATCATTATCATAACATTGTTGTTTTCAGGAAGTAGCCCGCTAATTGCCAACATTGGACAACTCAAACTCCCGAGACCAGCAGGAGGTAAGCCAAGTGACGACGAGCAACCTCAGACCTCCTCCAACTTGAAACAGCACCGGTTCATTTCACTGGATCGAGACCATTTGATCTTGTTCGATTGTGGGTTTGTAAGCTGCGGACTGGATTGATATCTGCTGGATAGCTTCTTCCGGACAGTCGGCCGAAAAGCCTCTGAAAGCGAAGGTCAGAACAAGCGACGAGGAATAGGTGCAATGAAATTACTTGATCAGAGCTACAAAGACAGAGTATGGTTAGTTCCAAGTCCAATACAAGTGGTAAGAGACAGGGGTGCAGAAGTTCTTACTAAACTCATGTGTAATTTGGCCACCCTACGGGCATAAAACAATTAGCAAAGTCGCGCGACAGTGACTTATGACAGGCATTCAGCAGCATACAGCATCCAGAACGGAATCTTTGGCCTGCTGAAGCACCGAATCTGGAGTCCCTGCAGGGAAAGAGACCAGAACCGAATTAGCCAGAGTTAGCGGCACAAGACCGAAGATAGCCGCCGAGATTAGCTGCATTTTGAGACGAGATAATCGGGCGGAATGGACACTGAATATACGACAAAGCAGCTTGAGTAAGTGTGGACTTGTCTTTCTAGTCTTGATGGAAAAAGGCTTGCTATGACTGAAGACTATGGACTGATAAGGTCGAAGCCGGACCGGAGACTGGAGTAGGATGAATTGTAATCTGCCCATTCATGCACGCGTCATTAATGCCGACTTGAACTAGTACCTAAGGGGGCTGTATTGTCCCGAAGAGGGTTAGGGTTGTATTTAAGATACATAGTATCAATACTGCAGCCTCACTGAGCTGGTATGTGTGTTGTTATCATGGCGTAAGATACGAAGTTATTCAAGTCGAGTGGTTGCTGACTCAGCCTAAAGCCAGTCAGCCCTTTCCCGACCGTCGGTTCTGGTGAGTGCTCTCAGGTCAGCAGTTGCTTCTGCTTCTGCTTTCCATGCCTTGCCCTTTTCCCTCAGTTCCTTTCAAGCTCTTTCAACCCCCTTCCCCCTTCCCCCTCCCCCTCCCCCCACCCATTCACCCATTCACCCATTCACCCATTCTTTCTCTTCTCGTTCCTTGCTTGCTGCTCACTTTGCCTTATCCCTCCTACACTTCTCTTCCCCTCCCCTCCGCTCTCCTCCTCTTCCTTTACCCTCTCTGTCTTCTCTCCTCCCTTCTGTCGACTTTCTTCACGTCTTCACGTCTCCAACAGATTCACATTCTACTTGCCTATTTCGCTTTTGCTTACGGTTAACGCTCGCTTCGGACCTTCACCTCGTGCCCTTTCCATCAACTGTCCTCGTGGTTCGATTTATATCTCCCGAGGGCCTTCCTTCTTTCAGCCCCGAAGAAACTAAATCCTCGTCCAGCATCTTAGTTTCGTTGGAACTTCTTTGGCTAGGTATACTCTACAGGAAGTATTGATCGGCGCTGGATTGATCGCATGAGGTAGTTTGACATCGAGGACACGGGAGGATTGGGAGTGCGCAGGTGCTATTTCGGTGACTGCTGGTTCGGGTGGAGGAATTGCGCCTGCATCCGCGTGTTATTTTCTCCGAGTCTGACCCAGATAGCTAGCAAGCATTTGACAAGTTCCGCCGTCTCTTTCCATCTCTTGCTCTTCCAGGAGATCGTTGTTCTTGGAGAGAAACAAAGAAGGGCAAAATAGGAAGTTCTAATCTGGGTATTCACAAGATTCGAAACAATCCACAAGAAAAAAAGACTCAACAAAGAAAAGAAGCCAAAATCCGAAATCCCATTTGAGAAAGGAAAACAGAAAGAAAGAAGAAAAAAAGAGGGAATAAAAGGAGAAAAAAACGAAGGAAAAAAAGAGGCAGATTATCAGCGCAAATAACATTTATACAAGCACAAGGAAAGCTTCGAAAGTTGCCGAAGGAGAAAAAAAAGATAAGGAAGAAAAACCAGAGAAACTGACGATAATATCTCTCTGTGTCTTACAGCACTACCTACAACTCTCTTTAGTCCTTTCCCATTCCCCATTCTTCACTGCCCATCTCGGCTCCCCTTGTTACCGTGTATCATCCCCATCATGTCTTCTGGACTGGCCTCCGATGAGGTGGCCGAGGATTACAAGAACTCTTTGGAAGATCTAACCACAAACGATAGGTTCCAGATCAGCAATCTTACGGTTATTGCGAAAGAGAACACAGAACATGCAATGGCCATCTCTCGCGTGCTGGAGAATCACATTCGAACAGTAGGTGACATACTCTTGCCACTTTCACAACGCCGAGTTGCTGCTGTTGGACCTGCCGAAGCGCAAGACCGTCTGTAGTTCCGGTTTCTGGATGGATGAGTTCTAATTTGCTCTGTAGACACCGCCGGCTCAAAAACTGCCTGCCTTGTATGTAGTCGACTCGATCGTCAAGAACGTAGGGACGCCCTACACCTTGTTTCTGGGTCGCAACATGTATCAGACATTCATGAATGCCTATACGCTGGTGGATTCGCAAACTCGCCGCAAGCTCGATGAGATGCTCAAAACATGGAAAGAGCCTGTGCCCGGTTCCTTAGACACCAGGCCCGTGTTCCCTCCAGAAATCACGCGCAGTATCGAAAGTGCCTTGATCAAGGCAAGGACGGCAGCCCTTCAGCAACAGCAAGCCCGAAGCCAGCAGGAAATCCTCACGCGTGGTCGAAATGGGACTCCCCCCGGCTGGTCCAGTACTCCAACACCACCACAGAATCTGGCCCGGTACCCGCCAGCCTCGAGTCAAACCGTGCCGGCTCCTTACCAGCGGAATGGCGCAGGTCATGCATATCCGACCTCGGTGAGTTTTGTTGAGTGGAAAATCCAGCGAACTTGGTTAACTGAACTGATTCGTAGGGGGACACGCATGCTGCACGCGCCATGTCCACAGCGCAAATCCAGCAACGCTCGGAAATCGATCTATCCGCCTTGAACCGGGATATTGAATCCTTGATTGCCGCAGCCCGCGGTGATTTCGCCACCAACCCTCTCGATTCGGCCGTGCAGCAACGATTGAAAGCTCTCCTCGACCTGCAGGGCATCTTACAACGCCAAGAGCTCACCCAAGAGCAATTGAGATTGGTTCGTGATCAGGTGTCAGCCCTGGCACCAAAACCAGTCATCCCGGCACCTCAAGCCCCCCAAAATATCCCTCCTGTTTCGATACCTCCTGTAGCCGCTACCCCACCAGCCCAAACGCACTCGCAGCCTCTCCAGCAGTTGCTCAATCCGGGTATGCTCGCCGGGCTTATCAAGGCCACTGCTGCGCGTCAACAGCCCACCCCACCGCCTCAAATGACCGGGATTTTACCCCAGATACCGATTTTGAACAGCACGCCCCAGCCCGCTGTTTCCGCGACAAAGGAGAATCCTCTCATTGCTGCTTTGCGGGCGCAGGGGCTATTACCACCGGCATCGGCACCTCCAACTGCGTCTACCGTTCCTCCTCCTAACATTGCGTCTGCATTCCCACTCATCGTGCCTGGTCAGGTGCGATATACACCGCCTGTACCCACACCGCAGGCTCAAGGCAATGCCGAAGGGCAGATGGATGTGCAGATGAATACTATGTCCATGAAAATGTAAGCTGCGCGTGTGAGAAGACGTCCTTGAGACCTGCTGACTTGTGGTACCATAGCCCACGATATGCACTTATTAGCAGCCTCTATGAAATGCGCACCAATCGATGTGGGACGTGTGGCCGTAGATTCTTCGCGACCGAAGAAGGGAAGGAGAAGAAGGCGCGTCACCTGGATTGGCACTTCCGCACCAACCAACGCATGTCCGACGCTGCCAAGCGGGCCCAGAATCGAAGTTGGTACGTTGACGAACGGGTAAGTGATAAGCAATCTTCCGGTGGAGGCCATTCCGAGGTGGTTCACAAGCTAAAAACAACGTTAGGATTGGATCAAATCCCGAGAAGCAGGAGACGACCAAAATCCTACAGACACAGAAGCCTCTGGCGACGCGGCTGATGGACATGATGGTAATGTAGCGAAAAAGGGACCGTCCAAGCCGTGGATCCGCGCGCCCAATGATGCGACTCTGCGGAATACTCCTTGTCCAATCTGTCAGGAGAAATTTGAATCCACCTGGTCCGAGGATGTACAAGATTGGATCTGGCAGGATGCAACCAATGTTGGGAGTCGTGTTTACCATGCTAGCTGCTATGCTGAAGTGACTAAGGAAGGCCCAACGCCAGCTAATCGGGGGGCGCCACTGGCACGCACCGGGACTCCAGACTCTGTGCTGGGTAAACGCAAGGCAGAGGTGAGTATACTTTTTTCTTTCTTGAAACAAAGCAGGCTGTCCATCTCTAACAATGTCAAGCAGGTGACCAACTCCCCAAGTTCGAATGGACGGATTAAGACAGAGCCTATCTGAATGGCGGTGTCCATGCCACATAGACTCCATTCCTCACACCCACTTCCTTTCATAACATTGCTTTGGAGCGAAGCTGCATCGACATTCATCGGCTGGTGGCTTTTGTTTTGCATCGGGACCGGAAGACAGGCATTTCCATGGGCGGCGTTACTGTTTCTCTTTGCTGCTTTCCCCATCCAGGACTTCAAGACTCCAAGGGCACTGTCAATGTTGATGGGCCACAGGCCGCGCACATCCACAGATAAATGAATCTCTCTTGCGGATATTGTATATAGATCACCATCATGATCTGAAAAAAAAAGTAGAGATGAGTGCAGTCGGATCATATCTGATTTAATCTGGTTTGGTACATCTTATTTTAAATTTCTATGTCTCTTCTTCTCCCCCCCCCCCTCCCTGCCCAGTGCCTGTAGGTGACGTACGTAGGCGGGGGTAGTTTGCCCCGCTCGGGGTTACTCCGCGTTGTCAAAAGATAAAAAATAAACACCTAAACTACTTAAAAGAAGGGTCCAGTCCACTCGTTCCCTTGTTCCCCTGTTCCCTCATTCCCTTATTGCCCTTTGTCACCGTCTCGCCTACCCCATTCCTCTTCAGCTTGATCGTTTTGTTAGACCTTTCACCATGGCTCCTTACAATGTCCGATGGGGAATAATGGGTAAGAAACATTACAATCCCATGCGTTTCTCTCTCCACGCCCACCCCGCCCTGATTCGAGTCATCCTGTACAAACTCAATTGTAATGGTACCAGACTGACATGTGATAAAATTATTCGAAACTCCGCTTAGCCACCGGCTGGATTGCCGACGGTATGTTTCCCTCCATAGAATCCGACGTGTGTGAAGGATCTCGTACACGGGCTTCGTTAGTCTGACCAGCAAATAGTCTTCGTTCGAGATCTTCTCCGAGATCCTCTTGAGCGTGGCGCATCTGACGTCTCCCACAGCATTGTGGCAGTAGCATCATCATCATCGCAAGCTCGATCTGAGAAGTTCATCTCTGACACGGGCATCCCCGCCCCCTGTGCAGCCTACAGCTCCTATGAGCAGCTCGTGGCCGATGCCAACGTGGACGTAGTCTACGTCGCAACTCCCCACTCCCACCACTTCCAAAACGTCATGCTAGCCCTGGAGGCGGGGAAGAACGTTCTTTGCGAAAAGGCCTTCACGGTCAATGCGGCCCAGGCGAAGATCCTGTGTGAGACAGCCAGGAAGAAGAACCTGTTCCTTATGGAGGCCGTTTGGACGCGATACTTCCCGCTCAGCGTGCAGGTCCGAGACTTAATCAAGCAGGGGGCCATTGGCGAGGTCCTCCGTGTGACGGCTGACAATAGCTTCGGCGACCCTGTTGAAGAACGCTGGGGAACGGAACATCGAATGGTCAACAAGGATTTGGCCGGTGGATGTTTATTGGACTGTTAGACTCTCTTACCTACCTTCTTACCTGAGCCGTGCCCAGTGCTCCGAAAAGGCCAAAGCTGACCAAAAAAATGCTGCAGTGGGTATCTACTCCTTGACCTGGGTTTTCCAGACCCTGTATCACACCCTTCCCCGGGATCAGCGCAAACCACCTTCAGCCATCTCAGCTCACATGGCGCTCTACCACTTAACTGGAGCGGACGAAGCGACCACTATCCTCCTCAGCTTTCCCACCAGTACGCCGTCCAATCTGCCTCACCCAGGCCAATCCCACGCCGTGGCCATGACCAATCTACGTGTCGCTACCGACCCCGACGAGGCCAACACTGCCCGTCCAGCCATTCGCATCCAGGGCACCAAGGGTGAGATCCAGGTGGACGGACCAGCGTTCCGACCGGAGCGGTACCGCATCATTCCCAAGAAAGGGGAAGGTGAATTCAAGGAGGTCGAGTGCCCGTTTCCTGGCGACGGAAAGGGCATGTTCTGGGAAGCAGATGAGGTGGCGCGGTGCTTGCGGGATGGAAGCTTAGAAAGCGAAACCCTGCCATGGGAGGAGAGTATCGTCATCATGGAAGTGATGGATGAGGTTCGGCGTCAGGGCGGGCTGACTTATCCGGAGAAGATCGAGTCGACGGTTTACCCCACGCAACTGTAGTATTCACGCGGGACAGGTTTGGATGGACCGAGGCTTACAAATGCAAGGCCAAATGACAATTTCTAGTCCGAAGCACGCTGCCATTCAAAGAAGTAGTACTGTACATAGCAAATCCCTCCCGGAAGGTATTCATCTATATATGAAACCTAAGACACATTACATTTTTTCATGCCCATTACCTCATTCGATCGCCGCAGCCTTCTCTGCAGTGTTGATCCGTGACCGGCGGAAAAAACTTGGGATCAGATCTCGCCTGAACAATCGTTCCCTCGCCTTTTAATCCGTCCCGCGAGGGCAAGAAGGTATCAGGATTATAGGTAAGAGGAGACAATGACTCGGATCCCTCCTTGGTGGGAATTGCAGCAACTAACTGCTTAGGGCTTCTGGAAAACCCCCAAGAGCGATTTCCACACCTGGCCAGGCTCTTGGCTGGCGTCGATACCACGCCAGATACCGGTCTTCTTGTAGTAATCGACCACGGGAGCCGTTTGGGCGTGGTAGGTGCCGAGACGCTTCTTGAGAGTGTCGGCGTTATCGTCGGAACGCTGGATCAAAGGCTCGCCGGTAATATCATCCTTCATCTCCTCCTTAGGAGGGTTGAAAATCTTGTGATAAGAGCGTCCGGAGGCCGGGTGGACCAGACGCCCGGTGATACGAGCAACCAGCAGAGCATCGTCAATCTGCAGCTCAACGGCATGCTGGAGCTTCTGCTGGCGCTCAGCCAACATGTCGTCCAGGCGCTCGGCCTGCGCAACAGTGCGCGGGAATCCATCGAGGATGAAACTAGAAACCGCACATTGTCAGCTCAAACTCTTGTGCATTGTGGCTCAAGGATATCAGGAACAGAGGTGGGTGGAGGGGGGACAGACCCGTTCTTGCACTCGCTGTTGTTCTCAAGCTCACTCTTGATCATGTTGACCATGATCTCGTCACTGACCAGACCTCCCTGGTCCATGATCTTCTTGGCCTCTCTTCCCAGATCAGTCTTCTTGGCAACCTGAGACCGCAGCATATCACCGGTAGCCTAATCGCACACGCACAGTCAGAACCAAGTATCAGTGAATCCAGACTCTATCCACCAGAGCATAAACTCACCAAGTGGCAGACGCAGTACTTCTCCTTGAGCCGGGGGGCCTGGGTACCCTTGCCTGAACACAGCGATCGGTCAGAATTCCGCACCAAGAACAAGGGGAGGGACAGGAATGGCAAGATAATAGGCATTATCCAAGCGTACCAGCACCGGGAGGTCCCATTAAGATGATGCGCATATGCTCGGTAACAGACTTGGGCTTGACTTCACTGGTAAGGCGACCCTCCAGGTCCTCAATACGAGCCTCAAGCTTTCCGATGGTGTCCTTGAGACCATGGATGATCTCTTCCGTGATGGGAGCCATTGCGATTGTCAAATATGGTGAGGAAGTGTTGTGGAATTGACACTACCAAAGGTAGCCGGGAAAAGAGACAAGCGGAGTGAACAAAGGGGGGCAAGGGAAGAGAAGGAGGATGAGGGCGCGCAAAAGCAACGGGGAAAGGGAAGCGGATAGAAAGTTGACTTCGTTTTGGGGGGGGGGGGTCAAGTGGTTGAAAAGAGGCCGCCGACCGGAGTGCCGGGGTGGAGTCGCGGCGCGCCCACCCGAGGCTGCGGCGCCGCGCGGAGCAATAATCAACTATTTGTAAAGAAGTTCAGTAATGCAGTATGCAATTGCGATTGCCGTGACCATGGCGAAGCAAGGGACCTATATTCTAGGCGAGATTTGCTCATCTAAACTATTTATCTAACATGTGCGACAATTGCTAGTAGTTGCAGAGTGCAGACAGACGCATTTCGGACGGATGGACAGCGAGACCGCCTGTAGTGCCTTGGGGCCTGAGGCATGACATGCAGTGTGGCTGATGCATCAACCAACTGTTCAGCCACACAACACCCGGAAGCTCCCCCGAACTGCCACAGCTATTCCATCGTCATCTCTCCCTCTCTCTCTCTCTCTCTCTCTATCTCTCCCTCTCCCTCTCTTCGGACTTCCTGTCACTTACTTCCCATTCTCATCTCATCCGTGCTAAGGCTCTCTCTCCATCCTTTGACAAGCCTAGTCGTCGCTATACTTGTTACTTCTCACTTAGCTCAGTGATACCGCTCTGCGTCCTTGTTTCCCGCCATGCCTGCCACCACGGCGGACACACTTTCCCTTGTCCAGCGAACTGTCACCGTTGCCCCATTAGTCCTTCTTTCCGTCGCAGATCACTATGGTCGCTCAGCTAAAGGCACTCGGAAACGAGTGGTGGGTGTGCTGCTAGGAGAGAACTCGGGCCAGACTGTCCGCGTATCAAACAGTTTTGCCGGTAAGCTCATCTGCTGGTAGAGCGTCTCACACTTCCACCGAAATGAACTGACCGTTCTTGGTGACTAGTCCCCTTCGAGGAGGATGAGAAGGATCCATCTGTGTGGTTTCTCGACCACAACTTTGTCGAGTCGATGAGGGACATGTTCAAGAAGATCAACGCGCGGGAGAAGCTGGTCGGCTGGTATCACTCAGGCCCAAAGCTGCGCGCCTCAGATCTGGAGATCAACGAGCTCTTCAAACGATACACACCCAACCCCTTGCTAGTAATTGTGGACGTTCAGCCGAAAGAAGTAGGCGTTCCGACCGACGCTTACTTTGCCGTTGACGAAATCAAAGACGTAGGTTTCCAAGCGATTCAGTTCTCGGACCCTATATCCGCCTTGGTCTCGCTAACTAATTCGGGGTGATCCACTACAGGATGGCACCACGACGTCCAGAACCTTTGTCCACACACCGTCTATAATTGAAGCAGAGGAGGCCGAGGAGATTGGAGTGGAGCACCTACTCCGTGACATCAGGGATGTCGCTGTGGGAACACTTTCTACCCGGATAACATCCCAGCTGCAATCGCTGCAGGGCCTGCATCTGCGTCTGCGTGACATCGGCCAATATCTGCAGAAAGTTCTCGACCAAGAATTGCCCGTCAATCATGCCATCTTGGGCAACCTCCAAGATGTGTTCAACCTTCTTCCTAATTTATCCACCCCTGCTGCAACGCCTCGCATCAGCGGTGGTGCCCCAGAGCATCAGACGGATAATAGCGAATTGGCACGTGCCATGAGCATCAAGACGAACGATCAATTGATGGCGATCTACTTGAGTAGCTTGATTCGCGCCATCACTGCCTTCCACGACCTGATTGAGAATAAGATTCAGAATCGGCAGCAGCAAGAAGAGAACGAGCTGAAGAGGGAGCAGGACGCCATTGCGGCCAAGGACGACAAGGACACGTCTAAGAAGACCAATGGCGTCGTCAATGGAGAGCAGAAGGAGGATCAAGAAGTAGTGAAGGATAAGTCCAAGAAAAAGAGTTCAAGAGGGGAATAGAAGGGCCTGGAGTCAACGCGATACGATCAATTTTCAAGGACCAATTCATTTATTACACGAGATTGTACATTAGGGTAACCTCGGACACGGCTGATCATGACCATACGGGGTTGTCTTCGGAGACATCGATCGTGCTGAGTATTCAGTTGTACCGTAGGCTGTTAACACCGCACCCTGATCTTGTAGTGAGGCAATCAACTCCCTGGAGGTGACCACGCTGGAGCCCCCTCTGACTCGTGGCACAAATATGACACGGGCTTCAGCCGCCCCAGCCGGCACACCAGCCCGCCAACTCCTCCGCGCTGACACAGACGAAGCCGTCATTCCCCTTACCCAACAGACTGGGACAGCGAACAGCCAGCCAACTCGCAAGGAGGTGCTTGCAAACGGGGGGTGAAGACCGGACCGATCCGCGTGCCAACATACCCCCGAATGGGTAAGAACCATGGGAGATTGCATAATCCCGGCGTGGCGATAACTCGATAGCAGAAGCAGTAGCAACAGTGGATAAGGAGGTCATCTCAGGTGCGGGTGACAATGGCCCACGAAATGAAGCCAATGTGAAGGTAGGGCATGTGCAACTCCAGGCTTGCAGGCGGACTTCGTACGCTTTTGTCTCGCTATCTGTCTTGTAGGGGTGATATCGCGAAGACGGTTGCGTCGTGAGAACCCCGGAGGTTGAACTCACCAGAAATACATCCTCCATCGATCTTACCGACGAGGCCTGGGTCGTGGGGCGATTCGTCGCGTCGTGAGTCGATACTAAACGTCTTACCAACCCTCGATCAAGGATATCCAAAGCGAGCAGGAGTTCATTAGGGAAAAGACAATGGAGAGCTAGCATCAGAGACTTTACACCGGCGATCTGGGTCGCATGCAGCGCAGAGAAACCACGGGACGGGCTTTCTCCGCAGGCTGGATATTGTTCTTGTTGTTGTTCGTGTTGCTGGCCATCGCTCGAAGTATTGACCTTGAAGACTGAAATGCCAGAAGCCACCTGGTCCACAAAGTCAGCAGGAGTGAAGAAATCGCTTTGGTGTTTGTCTTCGTGAATATCCATTGGGTTGGCGGTTCAAAGAAGAAAAATTCGAAGTTGTTGCAACGGACAGGATATGTATTCGGATTAACCGGTAAGTATTAACCCCTGGGCAAAGCTTCCCGATTTCTCCTTCCTGCCCGTCTACAACCGATGCACACCCCAATAGACAATTATATACATGGCTATAGACTTCATATGGACATGAGCGCTCTATCAATCTTGAACTCGACGGAGACAATAAAGCCAGAATAATCCCACCATGGAGCACAAAAAACATATCGGTCGTATACTATATGGCAGCAGATTACCACAATCTAAATACAACCCCAGCAATAGGCATAAGGTGTCAACCAGCCACTCCGCGGCTTTGCTGCAGACGCTTTGCGGCGGGTCGTGTGAAGGGTGGAGGACCTGGGGGAATCTTGGGCTTAGGCAACTTTCTCTTGAGGACACCCCGAGGTCTGGCTGTCTTACTTACCGGTTGCGCGGGAATGATATTCGGCTGGAGGGGAATGATCCCTTGGCCTTCAAGGACTTCGCCTGTTGTGGACGTGAGCCTAATTCGTACCTGTGCCCGCTGCACTCTGGCTCTGGCTGACTTCAACTTGATCAAAGCTCCATTATCACCAGGAGGTGGCAGCTGTTGCTTGAAAGTCCATCGAACGGCTCTTCCCTCGAACTTGATCATCTCGTCCAATGTGACCTCACTGGGAGATTGTTCAATGAACTGGCCCTCCTCTTCAAAATCTGGTATAATTGGCGGTACTGATCGCACTGGCAAAGGTTGTGTCCGGCGATAAGCTAGCACGTATACATCCTTGCGGTTCTTCTCGTGAGACCTGAGTGCTGCAAGTGTTTTGGCGGATACTATGCCGTCGCTGAAACAAGCCCAGTCACCATACGGGCCCTGTGCGAAGCAACTATAATGGCCGTGGTCGATGTTTCTACCCAGATGATTGACAAACGCAAAAAGCTGATATTGTATCATCTCAGGTGGAAAGGTCAAGGTCTCTTCGATGCAGACATAGTCTTGATTCTTCTGTTTATCATGCTGGAACCGGTTGATTTGAACGAAGATAACTTCCGGGTAAAGAACAATATCTTGACTGATTTCGTGCTTAGTTCTAGAACCACCACAGCCGCGACAAGCCACTTGCAAAGATGTCGGACGCAGGTTGTTCTCTATTGTCTTGTGTAGCCCATGAGAGCCCGGGCAAAGGTCTTCTGGAAAACTCGCAATAAGCCACCAGTTCATACTCGCTGGTAGAGTCTTCCGCTGCCCGCACTGGGAACATTGACCTTCTCGGGCGACAATGCTTTGGAACATGCTCTCAAGATCGCTTCAACGAAGTCAGCTTCTGGCATGTCTGGGGGTCAATGAGAACATACGCTCTTGATTTCTCCGTACTATCGGCGTACAGCCGCGCAATTAAGGCGTCTAGAAACTCACATATATCATGCTGTTCTCGAATATCCCGCCCTTTCCAAGCAGCTTTTTGGATATGCAGCCAGAGAACCCCAAGACATGATTCAAGATCGCGTGGAGATTCGAGCCAATAGACTTCATATAGACGGCACAATTGACATCCTAAACAACCGTTCGAAAAGCCGCAATTCTCGAGGTCGTGACTTGGTTGATAGGAACACCTGAGCCAATTCCATAAATCGGGCATATGCAACAGAAATATGAGTGCCGCATTCCGGTAGCATAGATTTCTTGGGTTTTCAAAGCCTCTGGGACTTCTATAAGTCTCGCTAGGCCACGCTGATCTGAGTTGGCTTCCCTAAACGCAGAGTGAGCCCACTTTGAACGGTCAAAGCATTTATTTCACCAACGACGCACCATGTTGTTGTATATATCAGCTGAATCACTCATCTCCAGTGCACCTCCTGTCGGGGCTTACTATGTTACCTACTACAGTAGGCCTAAGTACGATCAGATTCTGAGTAATAAGTGCTTGAGTGTGTATAAGTTGGGTCCAGGTGATAGTATATTATCTTAGTCGCCATGCAGATACCGTGCCAGTCCTTGTATATATTATTGAATTTATCGCTAAAGTAGTCCTATAAGAGAACAACAGATAGTACATACCTCCCTTACAACTCAGGGTGATCCTTCTTTTGTTTATAGAAGACCTTTGTATATAGACATATGTCATGTTGTTTGGTACATGAATGATAAAGAGGTTACTGGAGGGTGAATAATGGTTGTTAGATATCTTGCTCTTTATTAGCATTGCTGTCAAATGTTATGTGGTATTAGCAAGATCCATTGGTAGAAGATGTTTGTATATATTCCTCTAACATTGATCTCTTTATGTAGATTTCTTTCACACATAGCTTGGTAGAACATAGCACTTCAAACGCTTCTATGTCAGTCATGATTATTTACAATTTGTCCTTGGGATTAGAACAAGTAATGAATCGTTCTATGCCAATTACGTTGGAAATATTCTAGGATTGATTTGATTATATGAAGAGATACTGTATGAGACCTCTACATCAAGTTATCGGGAAAACATGTAGCTGGTCATGACTAGTTCTCGATGTGTACCGTGTTCATTCCACAGACCGTCTTAATCAGGATGGAAACATATGTTTGATGTTTTGTAACCACCCACCTATAGGTGGTATGTATGTCAGTCGGGCTATCCCTAGACTCTTCAAGTAAGCCTCGCATGACAACACCTCCCTATACGTTGTCTTACCAGTCAAACTTTCAGACACTAGAACCACACTCTCCATCTGATAAATGCCAGTTCAGGAGGCGATATCGCTAGTACTGATATATTGTCTCTTTGTACGTAGCATGGAGGTGCTTTATTCCTTTTGCTCATCACTCTTTATTGACTTTTAAAATCTCCATACTTGGAACAGCTGAAAGGTCTGGCTGATTTGCAGGACAACAAGGCACCTACCCTTCTTTGTTTTCCACATAAGGAGTTTGCCCTCGTAGCGTATCCAGTGTGAAAGAGGCATATCTTGACTTTTACAAAGTAAGTTGTTGACTTTTCAAGATCCAGCGGGGTTCATAGCTTCCACATAGTAGGTAGGTAAGGCAGCCGCTGCACGATGGAGGGGAAGTCAGACTCGACCAAGATTACCAAAGGGTTCCCCCGGTGATGGGGCTCTGTGCCAGTGTGTCTATCTCTTACACAATACCTGAATCTGTCTAAGGTTGAATCAGACATCAGCAGGTTGATTACCCTGATACTGTACACGGGTTGTTTCAAGAAGGGTTACTGTACAGCAGTGACTCTATAGCTAAAGGTGTAGTTAGTCAAGTTACATTACACGGAGTGAGTGGATCAAGAAATATACTCAGGATAGAAACATGAGCTGCCAGGGTGCGGTTAACGTTCCCCCCGCAAGTCATTTAAAGTCACAAACTGTCCACAAATTATTCCACACACATTTATGTGCTCAGGTGAGTGAGAATGCCCTCATTTCGAAACTCTTAACAATCACTCACCAGGATGTCGGACACTGACAGTAAAGGCAGCGGACAGGGTTTAGGAACATCTGAAACAATGATACTAACAGCATCCATGTATTGTGGAATCGATCCAGCTGTTGTTTATAGGCTCTGGCCTCATTTATCATAAACAACAGAAGGGGCGCGAACAGGCGATAGACGGTCGGGCACATCCGCGATTGTCAAGTCTAGGCCACCACCGCCTCGGGGCCATGACTCGCTGGTTCACGAACTGTTGAACAAGTTGACATTTTTTTTCCCACTTCATTTACGGTGGTTCCGCTGCTTGGACGCGGGAATGACCGTGTTGCAAGTGTGATCATAATTTCCCTGCCCTTTACCCCACTCCACACAGCCCAGGTTCTTGTTTCATCTTGTCCGATGTGGAGCGGAATTAATTACCACCTGCAAGCCTCTACGCAGCCCGCGCGCATTACCCTCAGATTCCGCCCGCCGCAACTCACTTGTACGACATGATCGCTTCTTCTTCTCGCAATGGAAGAGGACTCGGAGAAGGCTTCAATGGAGGAAAGAGATCATTTCCGCTTGCTTCCCCTTCTCGCCTTTGGGGAGAATGCAATGGAGGAGAGAGAGAAGGAAAGAAAGAAAGAAAGAAAGAAAGAAAGAAAGAAAGAAAGAAAGAAAGAAAGAAAGAAAGAAAGAAAGAAAGAAAGATGTAAAGAAAGATGTAAAGAAAGATGTAAAGAAAGATGTAAAGAAAGATGTAAAGATGTAAAGATGTAAAGATGTGGCTCACAAGACTGGAGAGACCAGGCGAAACGCGCTTCAATCCAACATAGACACAAAGCACTTAAAAGTCAGTTTATTGACTCGAATCTTACTGGGAAGTCAGTCCATTCGTACTACTCAGTCGAGTACTCCGTACTCATACATTAATGCTGTTCCTTCCTTATCTGGGTGCGTAGGCTGTTACTGATCCAGCGAGGGTCTCGAACAACGACCCTGGCTGGGTCCAAACAGTCATGGTGATACTTTCCTAACTTCAAGGTTCCTATAGAGAGAGCCAGGTAGAGAGACGATTGGTGAGTGGCGATGTACTTATGTACTATAATCTACTTCATATATACAGTACTGTAACTTACATGTGTAGGTATACCGTAGAAGGTGGCAAAGGACAACCGACGTTCACAAATTCCCAGACTTGCACAAGCAGATCCCTTCTGGATATGCTCCATGTGGATTATGTCGATGACGTTGCAACGATTTCATCGGGGCCCAATTGACAGTCATGCCATTTGAAGGAAAGCAGAGAATTGTTGAGCCCGTATTCATTACTGACAGCCCCTCCACCCGGAAACGCGCGATGAACCACAGTTTGCTGCAGGTTCAAGAACCGGAGGAGTAAACTATAGAATTCTCCCCAAGTCCTCTCAAACTTGGAATGACTTTGACTTCCCTGGAGTGTTCGAGCCAATACGAGGCATTTTCGGTGGGTTTGACCCATCTGCACAAAGCCAGATCGAGTGTGTACATACTCGTAGTAGCAGAGAATGTTGACGCGCACTTGATAGCTTGATCATTGGGTCGAGGAAGAGATTTGAAAGACTTGCGGAGAAAAGAGACTACCGTCAAAGGAAGATCGAGGGGACAAGGTCGTAGATGTCATGGATTGAACTCAAATCACTCAAGCCAGTATTCACAGGATTCACAAGACAAGCTACTGAGTACAGTACTATGTACATACATGAATGAGTACATGGGCTCGCTAATCGGCTTCAGATCCGTAGTGCGCGCGTTTTTCCGGATCACGAAGATCATTAGGCAGTGCAGTGGCGCAAACCCAGGGCCATTGGATATCCCAACCCAGGGCATAGCACAACCGCCACTTAGGAAATGTACTCAGTAGATGCCAGAGATCTTCTATCTCGCCGACTGTTTCAACTAGCGATTGAACACCGTCGAATGCCCCATGCAAACTCGTACCATCGCCGACAGTCACAGCTACCAACCACCTTTCCGCTTCGATACAGGAAGGATAAATTTGACCTGCATGACTTACTTAATATTTCATAACAAACGTTCAGAAATACTTCAAAGTCTCAAGCTTAGTAGTGCCCGTGGTTTTCGCCCTTTCTATGTTAGATATCCTAAGAGGTTCAAGCACGTATTTATAGGGTTGACCCAGCCGATCGAGTGCTATATAGAGGATGACCTCCTACATATATGTCTACTGTACCTACTTGCCCTACCTAGCCGAGCAGGTCGTAGATCGGATGGGGGGAAATACAAACAGTAAGCACCGTAAGAAGCTCAGGAAATACATAGGCCGTCGTAGTCTGAAGGTGGGTTCCAACTTCAATCCAAAAGCATCCCAATCACAGTACTTAAGAGTAATCGATTAGTACTTAGCTTATCATCGAATTCTCCGCTCCCTGCCAGGCTCCACCACAGGACTCAACCCAATGGCATGAAATGACCACTGTAGAGAACCGTTTGAGGTTCCCGGATAACGGCGACCCGGATAGCGGCGATGGCGCTCAACGCTCGTGATACGTCCTGTATAGGTGCAAAGATAGAAGGTGTGAATGTAAACCTGCAATACCCACACATAGCTTGAGAGTGAATCGGTGATGCTTATTGGCATGGCCCAGTATTCCTCTCCCACTTTGGACATGAGCCTGTCCTAATCAAATCCGAAAATCACACTTCATACATCTTGCTTTCGAGTATATGTGATAGCTGACTGTATCAATCCGTGATTGGGCACCTCGGCGTCTAGCTCTGATAGGCCTACTGCATGCTCTGGTCGCTGAACCCTACCTACGTATATAGGACCTCCAAGCAGTAGTACAGCACCTTGCTGAGACTTCCTCAGCGTCGATGCAAAGTCATTGCACATAGTTATTCAGCCTAGCTTGGAAGCGTGTCGCTGTGTTTGCTTCCTTGGTCCCCAACACCAGGAGAGTTTTCAACTTGATAAGTTAGACCGCGAGAGGATACCCTTGAATTTTTTTTCTCGTTTTTGGAGAAGAATAGATGGGTTTTCTGTTGGCAATAAGATCGAACAAAGAGCAACTTACGGGAGGCGTCGTTCACGGTGGGGTTCTAGACCTACCTCAGGGATGCAACCCACCGCCATTTCCCCAGTCAGGCATAGTAGGCAGTGTCTGGCTGCTACAAGCCGTAGCATATGCACAAGGCCCGGGAATCAGACAGCAGGTAGGGGATTGAGTCTTGCATTGTGTCAGGCTCAGCCTCGACCTCACAAAGGGTGTCGCCAGAGAGATGGCTGATCCAGTAATGGCCTGTGGCCACGCATTAAATGTGCTATACGTACCCAATCGATTCTCCGTGATCAACAACTGAGCGGTGACTCGCTGCCTCTTCATTCACAGCAGCTTGCCTGCATCATCTGCGTCACGCTAAATGAGAGTATACTCGTGGTTTCCAACGCTCCAACTTATAGTTAGTTGTTGCTTCGCAGACATCTTTTCAGGATTGCCGGGAGACTGTTAACCCAACTGTAGGAGGAGCAGGATATGGAGGATTGCGTTCAAGCGGGAAGGAGAACTCGAATGACCACAATGGTAGCTCAAGAGCTGTCTAGCTGCATCACCGGTGGTCTCAATCAACAAAAAGTATCTTTCAAGGTTGGTGTACTCGATCAGTGTTATGGTGCACACAGGCGGCATCAATGGAGATATCCAGGTGGCAGTATAAATGTGCTAGGGAAAGAACACTACCATAATGGCCTGAGTACATCTTAGATCTCCTGGGGATCTATGCAACAACTATACTATGTAGGGTGAATTTCTGTTTAGTAGTGTGCCATGCCTGGTCTAGTGAACCAAGGAGGGGAATAATGGAGTTGAGTCTGGCCTTCGCGCGGGCGGCTTCGAACAGCCAGCGCGTTTGCCATGTCACGGAGTACTCAGAATGCACCACACTAACTACTATGTAAGTCATGGCGTTGTCGGGCCCACTTAGCCTGACAATCATGCTCAGCCCAGACTGCTCAACGCTTGGGAGGGGCATGTTCTCCCTCCTCTCTTCCTTCTCTTCTGCACCTTAATCATTTTTGGCCTGGGGAAAATGAAAGACTATGAGGAGATATGCACAAGTGTAAGAGTATGGAAGGACAGTTATCTTCTTTGTCCCTTTTCTGTTTTACTTTTTCTCATTTTGATAAGGCGCCACCGTTTGACCGACCCCACCGGTCCCTAGGTAATCTTGCAGAACTTGTTGCAGGCGTGCAGGCTGGCGGGAAACCCCTTGTTCCCGCGGCCCCGTCGTTCGAAAGGCAATGATTAATCGATCAGTCTTACTACCCTCCCGGGCTCTAGGCTTACTTAGTGGTCCTCTACTGGTCCAGACACCACCGTACCACACACATAGAGACAATTCCCATTATCTTCCTTGTCGCTGCCCAGACAGCGTAGATTTGTAGACTCACTACTCGTAGTATCTAGATTGGCTTTTTTCTTGCTATGCGGTCGATCCGCAGTCCACTATCTTGAATGGGGAGAAATGTCACGAGGTTGGGTATCAAGATACATAGTAAACATACATAGCATGTACAGTACAGCATCTGTTTTAACCTGGTCAAACAAAAAGGAATGGAGAGTCCCAACATCAGATCAATCTTCCCTTCTAGCGTGGTGGGGATATACTCAGGTGCACGTCAAGCGAACTACGCGTCTTGCGAACCGGATGGTCTGGACACGGGTAGTTCTTCTCTTTCTGGTGGTCCAGGCCAAAGGATCTTCATCTTACAAGATTACTAAAGGGTGGTGAGTTTAATAAGTGGCTGAGTCTGTTGTATTTAGTACAGTACATGATCAGTTATACCGTGAGACCCCATGATGTCCGACCTCTGAATCCCACCCGACCGCAAGGGGATCGATCTTAACTGCAGCAAAAAAATGCAACCGGCAGAGCTTCCCAGACCTAAGTTACTTCAATTTAGCATGTGCACACACACAAAGAGATTGCGCATCTGGCGGTTCTTGAGCCCTGCAGCAGGATTGGCCAGAGCATGTCAGCAAGAGGCATGGAGTAGCTAAACAATCAAGAGGAGCAAGCGAGACAATAATCAGCAGTGAAGTAGGGAAAGCCAAGGTCACTGATTGCCAGACGCCTCCCGACGGCATACGGGTCAGGAGTAAGGTTTGTGTGTTGGCTTGAAGACTGGGAATGCTAGGTAAAAGCCGGATTCAGCAATTCAAAGGCACGTAACGGATTGCCCATTGCTGAGATTACTTTTGATTTGTATTACCTAGCGCATATAGTGCGCATATAGTCTCTGGAGTATGGGTATCATCGACTACAATGACTTGGAAGGCTATGTATGTATGTATGTATGTTGAAATGATATGCTCTGGTTCTATGTGGTAAATGGTTTTGCCAGAGACAAGATCTATGAGTAGTACAGTACATACGGAGCCGATACCGGGCTAGGATCGGGAGCAGCAACAAAGCAATAATACACTACCGGATCATATACAGTAGGAGGAAGGAACATTAAAACAGATCTGTAGAAAATTTCCGACCCACGCCGCATCCTTCAGACAGGAAGTGAACATGAAACCCACTCATGGAACCCGGAAGTTAACCAACCCACTCCACATTTCGCGGCAAAAGGCAAGTTGCCGCCCTGTCACCGTTGGAAAGTGGATGTATCACTTCTGGTCGGGACTACACATGTTTCGAGTATCCTACGTAGTACAATATTCATATTATCATTATTATCATTGTTATTACCATTGTTATGACTGTTATTGCTATCATATTATAGACGATATCCGTTGGTACCCTCCGCCCAAAGCCAAGCAGTCCCATGTCCTAGTCCGGACACAATGGGACGGGAGGGGTCCACTCGCTTGGTTGACTCGATGAGATCTCAATCTTAGAGGGCCTGGATAGAGAGGACTGGTCACATCAAATTGCAGGCTTGCAGGCTTGCTTCCTGCTTGCCTACTCGTTCCATACGTGTTAAACGGCGGTTTTGTCCTGATAAGGTCGATCAATTGAGAACTTTGGGCCTGAAGTGCCGAAAGTAGACCAAGTGGTTGCTAAGGTAGGAACTTGAAGACCCCAGATCCCAGCTAGCGGCTGGTGAGTCAATATTCCTGAAATGATAGTGGTGTCAATTGATTCAAGTGGCTCACGAGGTACGGTATCATACTACACTGTACGGAGTATGTACTCAAGTAATATGATCATTACCTGGGCCGATACTTTCCAATTAAGGCCTGGGGGTTGGGGCTCGTTCGCCGTTGGCAAATCCATCGCGACGGTCTGGTACCACCGGCCAGCCCATCAGACTTAGTCATTGGGTGGGAGGGAACACGGCACCGTTTGGTTCTCGGAAATTTGCATTTTGTCAATTGAGGAACCGAGCGAGGCGGCAACTTAGAAAGCAAGAAACAAGGAATCACACTCTGACGGATGACAGCCTCAAAGCCTGAGTTCGGAGAATTATCTGAACCTATCTTATGAGGAGGTAGGGTTTATCGCCAGTGCTATGTTTGATTAGGTTGAAAGTTGACAGAACCCTAATTTTGTCAGTACAGTGCTCCACTGCTAGTTACATCTACTCATACTTACACACCTACTAGGAGCCAGTGGGAGGCAATTACTTGCTCCAGTACTCTCTGAGTTGACTATGTACTCCGTAGAGTAAATATATAATCAGACCTTCCGCCTGCCCTTTTACCCACAGCAGAGACTGTTGACTCCGTTTCGGCCGAGGCTCTGGGAGACTAGTCGACTTGACGCCGTCGTTGTTACGCATCCTCCCCATTATTGCCCATATTCGCCCTTTGGTTGGAATGGAGCTCCTCAGACCATTTCCACCTCCCGGTTTAGGATGATGGCGTTCTCCACAAGGAGGAACCATGTTCTCTGGCTGTCTTGTTATTACTGTTATTGTTTATCTTGTTATTTCGAATTTGGGATAACTCTCAGGTTAGCTCGCAGTCCTTTTTCGCCCTATTTTACTTTATTTAGTTTTTATTTCATCTTATTTCATCTTATTTCATCTTACTTCTTTTTTCTTTCCAAGGAGAAGGGGGGTGGGGGTAATTCCTTTCTCCTCTAATTTTTCTGAATCACCCATCCCCTTCTGTTTTGCCTTCCCTGGTCTATGCAACACTCTATGTGTGGTCATGTAAAGAACTTTTACTCCAAGTCTCATAACAGGATTTCCCGTTGTCCACCACTAAGCCTTTGTGGCTTGGACTGTTCGTCACTCATATTGCCTTCGATGTTACCACTCTGCCTTTTCTGGTTCATCCCTATCATTGCCATACATGTTCAGTGACGCGACACCAGTCTATCGCAGCTTAAGGAAGTAGAGATCGGTGGATATCCCGCATGTCCCGCCCGCGGCCTTGCCTTCGTCTATCCGAAGTTCGCAACGGATGATAGTGGGTACAAACTCCAGCGAAGGGCCCTGAGATGTTGTGCTTACCTTATGGGCTACAGTCGTAGTTCGAATGGGTTTTTGTTTCACCGTCTTGACAATCACCTCACCAACAAACCAAGTCACTATAATACCCAGACCAAGGCTAGGCTCGAATGCTCCCGGCGAGGTTTGACCGCCAGGAAAGTGTTCCATTCCAGTATAGTTTAGTATTTGCTGGTGGAACCGTTGTTCTTATGGTCGTTCCCTTTTCTTTTTGTATTGAATTGAATCAATTTCTTAGGTCCTCTATTTCTCTTTCTCTCTCTCTCTCTCTCTCTCTCTCTCATTCGTCCCGTTTTTTTGTAGTTTACGGCCATTACCTTGTTCCTGTTCAATCCTTGGGAGATAATTGAACCCAAGAAGGTGCTCTCTCGACAGCAGTGTGTGAATACACTTTTAGAGGTGATGAATGAGAAAACCCTAGGAACATTAGGTAGGTACGTACTTCAACGACAAGGCATGGCACTGTACCCGGCTGAAGTCCGGCTCACTAACTACATCGTACTTCGTAGTCCAGATGAGATCGCAATGAGATCGCAATGAAGTCAGTCAGTCAAATTGACCCTTTCTGCTATTGACCAGTGTAGTCCACAAGGCTGGTATTAATTCGAACCTGGATAGTATACTGAGTAGATAGTTATTCTGTACTGAAAGCTAGTGAAGTGACTTGCTGGGAAATTGAAAAATAACCATCTACCGAATACGAGTAAATCAAAATACTGTGTAGGATACCTAATTAATCTCAACGGTCAATCCATGCCTACCTAATCATATTAATGTGCTTCATTTATTAAACGGCTTCCCGAAAAAAACAATCCCCCCCTCCCCCCCACCACAGGGCCCTGGCCTCGCCTCTTCAATTTTAGCCTCTGTCTCTTGTTCCCCATACCTATTGCCTGCTACCTTAGTATTAGCTACCACCAGCACCTTGCTACGTACTCTATTACTGTTGAGCTTTTCATTTGCTGTCTCTTCCATCAGCTGTCAATGCCGATGATCTCGTTTTTTATGCATGTCCAGGCGTTTCCACTGTCGTGTCTGGCCTTTTTCCCTTTCCTCTTGTCTGTCACTCCTGATCCTCACGATTGATTTCAATGATTTTCATCTCCTGCCTCTGTCGTTTCTTCTTTCTTGCCGCTTGTATACCTTGTGCCTAGCCATTACTTTCCCACTACCACATTTGTTGGTCTACCAGTCAGCCTGGCACAACTTCAGAAGCTTCCCAAACGCCATATTTGACATATCAAGTCACCATCTGCTATCCCCGTCCCAGAAACCATTTTTCCATCCTGCTCTTGTTGTTTTGCAGCTTCTCTTCCTTTACGGCTCACTCGTGGACTGGTTCCTACTCTTCAGCTTTCTATATTCCGACAAGCACCCGGGGTGCCACGAGTTTTTGCTCCTTGCTCTAGACATTCCTGGCTTCTGTGAACCGTCCCTATCTTTGGGAGACAGAGATAAACACAGACATATCCGTGGATTGGGCTTATTCATCCTGGTCAAGGTCATTTTTCTACATTCGCTGAAATTCCACATCGCGTACGGTAACCTGTGGGAGTGCCTTGCACAAACAGCTCTCATTGCTTTGTCTCTTCTTCCGGCCTTGACTGCTCTTCTAAGCTATACTAGCAGCAAGTTCTTTACCCAAGAGCAGCAATCCGTCGTTGTTAATCGCGCATATGATTGCGTTACAAAACCAGGCCATCTTACCCTCCGCCAAAGTGGATATCTCACTGTTACTGAAACCCCAAGATGAAGAAGAGACTGCCTCGGTGACTAGCGCGCCCGCCTATGCGACGAATTCGATATCTCAAGCTTCATTGGTCCCGTCTCTGCCTCTGGCGACACCGTCTACTATTCATTCAGCAACGGCGGTCCCGCCGCTCACCAAGGTTTCCTCCTCAGTCCCTGTCAAGCGTCTTCAACCAGCACATACGGCGGAGTCCCCTGCCAAGAAGCAGTCAAAATGGTCTTCCGAGGAAGATGCTCTTATCATCGAGTTGCGAGGCAGTGGTATGAAATGGGAAGATATCAGCAAGCGCCTTCCGGGGCGAAGTGCCATTAGTTGCCGTCTTCACTATCAGAATTATCTGGAACGCAGAAGTGAATGGGACGAGGATAAGAAAAACAAGCTTGCGCGACTATATGAAAGGTATGCTATTGTTGCCGGGAGCCATCCGCCGGTTTCATCAACGTCACTTGGTATGGTGGGTTCTGGTTGACTGACTCAATCACAGGTTCAAGGCCGAGATGTGGTCGAAGGTCGCAGAGGAAATGGCGATTCCATGGCGGGCAGCGGAAGCCATGCATTGGCAATTGGGAGAGCAGGAGATGGCTCGTCGTGCCGGAGTTGTTCCTTTCTCGCTGTCAAGCACTGCTATCGATCCACCTGCGCCCAGAGCACGCAGAGCCAGCACATCTTTGTCTCGGCCGAGGAAAGGATCGAGTTCGCGTTCGATACACCATCCCCCGCAGCTTCCATCCGTTGAGGAACTCACTGCTGGAGTACCCGCATTTGCGCCACCTCCGCCTTTTCTGCCACCCCGCGAAGCATATAGGATAAGCCGCCCTTTGGATCTGGGTGGTAGTCAAGGCGGCCCATTCGGCCCGAATCTCGGTCTTCCTCCTCGAACCCTTCCCTAGGCAGGCCGGGGGAACGGTGACGATAACAATGTCTATTGGATTTCCCCATTGCGTCGTTACGAATTGCATAGCGCTGGTTGGAGGTATTGGTCGTTTCAAGGGAGGTTTTATCATAGATGTTCATCTTCGATATGTGCATAGGTGGACTTCGGATTGCCAATGCATCGGAGTTGCATTGCAGTGCAGTTTTGATTTGGCAGGGGAAAAGAGCAATAAAGGATTGTTCATCATGGGAAATGACCCTCGCTGGCTTCGTCGCATGCCATGGCATGAGAATGTGATACGGCATCATCTTCGGGGTTGGACCTCAAAATAGTCCACTGCACCCTCTGCGCACATCCTATGATGACTCGGGACCTGACCGCACTGCAATTGCCCACCAATTATCCTTTTCATACCCCGAATCCAGAACATAGCCACCTGCGTCATTGATGTCCTGCTCTAGTTCCGAGGCTTGGTAGAGGTGATAGTATCGGTGGAACACTTGGGGCTCGCTGCCAGCAGACGCAGTCCCTTTCATGACCCAGGGAACCATTCTGTCCTGTTGATCGCCTTTGTCCCAACCACGACGACTATCTTTCTGCTCTAGAGCCCAGACATAGATGAGTGCTTTCCCGCCCGGCACAGTGTCGGAGGCAGGCATTAGGGTCCGCAATATCTCACGGATAGCACCCACCCTTCGTTCTGGGGTAGACAAGTGATGAATCACTGCGATCGAAATGGCGAAATCAAAGGAAGAATCGGGATGTGGAAGGCTGAGGATGTCGGCAACTACGGTCGAATGTGGCTGGTGAGCTCGGGCAATGCGGGCAAGGTTCTCAGACCTGGTATACGGCGGATCAGTTTTGAAACCCAGCAGGATATGGGTATTTATGATCATCTCTATTGAGATTTGGGATCATTCTTTGCGGGAGAGGCATGACTGGTATGATCATGGAAAGGTGAGGGGTCAGAAAGAGGGGCAGCAGGAATTAGTCACAAGTATATGGAGATAAACGTGATGACATACCGATCTGAAGCTACAATAAACACATCCTTATTTACACTCAGGTTCTTTCCATTGCCGCACCCCACGTCTAGACCAATTGACCCGGGCCTCAAGTCAGTAAGGAATTGTTTCACAATAGGCCAAGGCTGACATGGCCACGGTTAGTGACGAACATACAGTACATTGGGACGTAGGGATCAAAGAGGCCGAGGTAGTCAAGGGAAATAAGAAAATACCTTATAGCGGGTGGATGAAAAGTGATGTGCAATCTGTTGGTATACTTGATGCACATTCTCTTCTTCGTAGGCGTCTTCTTCCTGGCTGGGGACAAGGGTATTGGAGGCCATCATGGTCTTCGAGATAAAGGCACACAATATGGTGATGGTGGTATGAGTAACACTTCTATAGGAAGACCACTCAACCAATGTGGTGTAATATGTTAAGAAGAAGGAATGGAAAAAAGTACCCGAGACGTTCGAGATGGCAAGCAGAACAAGAAATTTCCCGAGAAGACAGCTTCCAGGTCCTTCAACATGTATCGTCATGATTGTCCAGTACCGTATAGTAAGTTATTCATTATTGCCTCATCTTAACTTACAGTAATGGAGCTGTTCTAACTAACTAGATTAGGCTAGCCATGCTAGTCACCTGACGATAGTGACTAATATTCACAAACTTGTGTAACTATTCAACTAAGATATGACTGCCAGTACAGTAAGTACCTGGTTAGAGACACAAGTTGGGAGTGAATTCCTTCCGGATCATGCAAACAGCATTGGCACAGTTCGAGAAGCACCTAATAGAAGAATCCCGATCCTTGCTGTTAGTAGGAATTATCCCTATCACTGGAACCCAGCTCTGAGCCTTGAACTGGCAGATTACTTGAAGTGTTGATCAAGCATGTGAGTATCAAGCTAACCAGAAATGGCGTCACTTAATCTGCCCCCCCTCAACAAGCCCGCCGCCCACTTCAAAAATATCTACGAGTACACCGGTATATACTTACATGTCTATGTGCATGTCCTTGTATGACAGCATTAATTTTCATACTCACTGGGAGTAATAGGGCCAGACAGGGTGCATTAGAATCTCATCTCTTTCCTTTCCTCCCCCCCCCCCCCCCCTCCTCTCTCCGATCCCCGGGCACCAAAAAGGAATCAAAACCAACCTACCATAATATTCTTGTGGTCCCACATTTACTTTCTGTCATACCACTCGTTATCTAACTTACGGCGCAGACTTGATCTGTCGTCTAGTCCACGGACTCTGAGTACTATCCCACGGGGAGAAGGACAACACGGCTATTGAAGATATTTTGCCAAGCTGCGCAAAATAGCGGTCATGGCTTTCCAACCCACCCCTGCGGATATTTCTGTTGTCATCACTACGCCTGGCACAGGCTCTAGCGCTGAGCCACGCTTCTTGACGGAGCGCCGAGTCACTCCAACATGGACTGTCATGCAGCTGAAGACGAAGCTCGAGACCATGACTGGCGTTCCGCCCGGCTGCCAGCGTCTTCGCCTTAGGTCACCTGGGCGCCCAGATCAGTGGGTCGAAGATGACAATAGTATCATCGGTGATTGGGGGTTGATGAGAGGCTGCGAAATAGAGGTAAGATATACTTCTTGCATCAAATTTGCAGGCTGATCTGGGCATTCATGAGTACGACAGCCGTCCGCTATCCTCATTGCAAAGATCTCACCTGCTTCCCCTCCATACCTCCTTTCCCCCTATCAATTGCACGCCGTTTGAGGATCAATGACTGGGACGCCTCTGAGGGCACTCCGAACCGGCCGTGTACACAGTCGTTATCTTTGAATTGTCCATTGATGAGTGAATTCGTTACAAAGGTCCATGATTACCGCCCTCAGGCTTCGCGGCCTAATCTCACAGACCTGACGTCCGTCGAGAAGTATGTATTGCCGACATCCACATACGAAGCGCTCTCGAATTCTGTTTTGGCGTGGAAAAAGAACCAGAAGCTTGGCCGCTTTGACCCCGATGCTGCAAGACCCGAAGAAGCGATGCGCAGCCAAGCTTTGAAAGACATTGGAGAGGTTGGACAAAGAGGTGAGCACAATGATGTCTTCCCTTGCCAACTTCGAGGTATAAAACGACAAATCACTGATCAAAGCGTTCGTGGTAGGCATTGTTGTTAACAATCGAGCCATTGTCCTTCCCTCCTCTCCGCCACATGTTCGACGCGGCACAATTCGCTATGTTGGGCCAGTTCCGACAATCCCCTTCCCTGGCGTGGACCTTGAATTAGTAGACTCCGCAGATTTTCCAGTCTGGGTAGGAATTGAGCTCGACGAGCCACTGGGCAAGAACGACGGGAGTGTTGGCGGAAAGAGATACTTTGTTTGCCCGAATAAGACGGGTGTCTTTGTCAAACCCGAGAAAGTGGAAGTAGGAGACTTCCCGCCCTTGGGTTTGGATGATCTGGATGCCGAAATGGAGGAGATCTAACAAACAGTAATTTGGCATGGCCACTACATGAAACTACAACCTTGCGCTAACCGATGCATAAGACTCCAATGAAGCTTGTAATCGCAGCTCAATTCTTCTGGACTCACACGCCCCAGCGCCAAAGAAATGGGAGATATGTGGTGACGAACTATATCCTTATCATCCCAGCAATTAAGTGACATACTTGCTAATTCAGAAGCCAACACTCCGGTGGAAAGGCGAGCAAAGCATAGTGCGGATAGGCGAGCAGTTGAACGGAGCAGTCCTCAACAGGTGAAGTAGAATGGTCATAGCACGCAGGTTACTCATTTCGCCTTGCGCCCGGGCCCGGTTTTCTGCTTGCCCCTGGGCCTACCTTTCCCAGTAGTTGTGGAGCGCCCTGTCGGTGTGCTCGAGTCAGCTTCCATGATACCGGCCTTTGTCGCAGAGCCAGGGGCAGAGTCGTCATTTTCAGGTAGACAGCCTTGCGTGAAAAATAATCGTGCATCCTTATTGTGCGTATTCGCAAAGCTGTAATAATTGCCTAAGAAATGTGTCAGTTTCTGATGGAAGTTGGACGTAGTATAAACGCAACCAACCTCTGGGGACTTGAAATACACAGCCTTTGCCCGCACTGAACCGTACCCCTGAGACATCTACCTGCACGCGTCCATTGCAAATGTAGAAAACCATATGCATTTTCTTAGAATTTTTGGGTTTTTTGACTCCGCCAGGCGGCAACTCAACGATCCCGGAACCCATGAAGGGAGAACTGATGAGTTTAGCGAATCGCCACGACGAGTCTTTGACACTTTTGGTCTCCATTCCAGATGGGGCATATGCGAGATCTACGTGTAAAGTCAGTTAATGTTGAACCTGACATGACTGGGAAGAGTGCAGTGAACCCACCAACGATGTCCGACTCTGCTGCCGTCTGAGATTCCGAATCCCACATTCTGACATAACCATGCAGAATCCCACCTTTCTTTTCCCACGGGTCTAAATAAGCCGCATCCTCATCAGAGTCTTCATCTCTACTCTGCTTCGCTCGAGACTTTTTCGAAGGGCGGCGTTTGCCTGAGTGGGATTGTTCTGGCTCAAGCTCTTCTGTGCGAATGATCTCCTTAATGGTTGACAGTGGAAATCTTTGACCTTCTATAGCCTCGCCGTCACCGTAAACACATCGCTCGTTTCTCCAGTAAGCAAGTGGTCTTACTGAGACGCGACCCGATCGGGTGTGCGTAGCAGTGTCGTCTGACGGGGCTTCGCGCTTCAAGACATACAAGCTCCGACCCTTCAACGGCCCCGTGCGATTAATATAGTTCTCCACCACTTTATCCAGCTCAGCGTCGCCAGATGAACTCGATCTTCGGCTAGTTTGAGCATTCACTCTAGGTTTCTTTATCAGTCTCTGCTCAATCATATCATGAGCTGTGCTGTGCTGAGACTTAGGGGGCCTGCCAGGGCGCTTGCGTTTTTGTGTGGCATCTGCTTGTACTATATCAGAAAGATCACTGGCGTCCGGATTGTGCAATTTCTGTCTTGTGCCATCCACGTTTGCTATGAAGGAAGCCTTAGGTCGACCTTTCGTACGCGCTTTGGGAGCAAGAATGAATGGGGACTCGGGTCGTGCCTCATCCAAATTCAACTCATCTATAGGGTCCTGCGTCAGGACGTCCTCGTCGGCATGAATGCTTTCCACCGCATCATGCTCCTGTCCAAGCACATCCGCATTTTCGTCACCACTTGACTGAATGCTAGTATCACTATCAGAGTAACCTTGGCTTATGAGCTGTTGGGCGACCATCTCAGTCTTCTTGCTAATGCGCGCACTGTGCAGGTGGTTCATAGACGGTGTCGCGTTCACGGAACGATTGGTCAGAGGGGATATGTCACGCCATGATTCGCCCTTTGCGATTCCCAACCCCTTTCCATCGGAAGGACTGGAGGAGGGGTGATTGCGCTGTGGACTCTGCGACGACCGCAGACCGGGCGTTCGCCGTGGGGAGCCTGTGAGCCCAGTTTTCATAGGAGATCGTGCGACAGGGGGAGGTAGATAAGAGCCACGTCTGCTGTTCAAATAGTCTGCAGGGCCAGGGCTAGTTCCTACGTAGATAAGTTTCTCACTGTCAGCATGCATGATGTAGATGTATCAAGAGTCTACAAACCCTCATCCATGGACATGCCATCTGAGCCGACTGAAGCTTCATTCCGGATGCCAAACCCAATGTCTCTCGTCGGGGAGCTTTCGGGGGAGGAGAATATGCCATCGACTTCTTCCATGCCGAATTCATCACGCCTTCCTTCCTTCAGGATTATACCTGTGCGCCTGTACCGCTCGCTCGCATTAGCCAGTGAAGCAGAAGGCAAGTCAAAGTGACAGCGGACGGAGTTGAGAAAGAGGCAATGGGAAGCAAGTTTATTTCCAAGGTGTAAATCTACCTTCCGGCTTTTCCAACGTTGGCGTAATCATAGTCGCGAGCTTTCGAGGGCCCCCGGAAAGCCATCACTGCGGAGCTTCGGAGCTGTATGCGGCTAGAATAAGAACTGTGGCAGGATGAAAAGAATCCGCGTCGGTTGCTTCGGATGTGTACTTCGTGGTTGAGATTTTCGCGGCACGGAACTCCTTGAGTACCTGAAATTGGGGAGCTCAGTTAAAAAGATACTGCACTCTAAAGCGCGACAAGTCGTCCAAGTCGGAATGGCACCGACTGCTACGGTGGGGAGTTTGGAATTCATGGAGGCGGCGGCGAAGGTGTGACACGCGCTAGTCCTGAACTGTTTGGGACGCGTCCCCATGTTGCCGGTTGATAGATATTCGGGCTTCCTAGGTAGGATACCACAATAGCACTTTCAATTTCATTCTCATCACCCTTTCTTTCTTGCCTTGGCTAGTCAATTCTTTGACTTTACTGTGCTCTGAATGCTTGCCTATTTTTGTCCCAGTAAGACCCGCGTCTCCTGTAATTGACTGACACCCCAGAACGCAGAAGATGGGGGAATCCACTCAAGATAATGTCTGCGACCTTTCTCCAAAAGCTTCTTCAACTTCGGCTTTCACAGGCGACTTCATACCCCCCAGCATAGATCATACTAAGATGCTATCTGGCGACTCCTTTTCCTACTTTTCACCACGTCCACCCTTCCTCGCTTCATCCAACTCGACTACCGGGGATGAACCATCACAAGACGACTATCTCGTCCTCGGTGTGGACGAGGCGGGGCGCGGTCCTGTCCTAGGCCCGATGGTTTACAGTGCCTTTTTTTTGCCGCAGCAGCTTCACCATTCCCTTCTTTCTCGAGAATACAGATTCGATGATAGCAAGGTGCTTACGCCCGGGGTGCGCATGAACCTAATGAGACTGTTGTGCACCCCTGGCAATCCGCTTTTTGAGTGCTGCGGATGGGCTACGAAGCTGCTATCAGCACGCGACATCTCATCAGGCATGATGCGACCAGGCGCTGGGTCTTACAATCTCAATGCCCAGGCAATGGATGCTACGGTCGAGATCATCCGAGGCATCATTGAGGAGAGAGGCATGAATGTGGGGGAGGTCTACATTGATACAATCGGGAATCCCGTGACATATCAACAGAAATTGGAGAAACTTTTCCCTTCCTTGAAGATAACAGTGGCTAAGAAGGCTGATTCCTTGTATCCCTGTGTCAGCGCCGCAAGTGTTGTAGCCAAAGTGACAAGGGACATTGCGCTGGAGCTAAGCCACAAAGAGGTCTCAAGAAGATGTGCTACTGAAGAGCCTTCTCTAAAAACCACCATTCAAAGTTGGGGTAGCGGATATCCCTCAGACTCAAAATGTGTCGGCTGGCTTCGAAACAATATGGATCCTATCTTCGGGTGGGGAACCGAATGTCGTTTCAGCTGGGGAACTGCAAAGGAGATGTTGGAGTTGAAGGGAGGGTCGAAAGTCGACTGGCCGGCGGAGGAAGATTATTCACTGCTAAAGGACTTCCTCTTGACATCTGCCGGTGCCAACACCAGATTATACCATGAACTGCGAGAATGGTACGGGTCGAGGTCAACAGACATTCTATGACATAGCATACAATGCCTCGGATCAGTCGAGGATTATGACGACAATGACAAATTCAATACCCGGTTCACATACATCATGATACCCCAAAAAGAGATAACATCCACAAACCGTTGACTGCAGACCTCAGATGTGGGGGGAAACCAGGTGAGATCGTGTCAGTAAGGGCAAACGGATTACGACCAGTCAATCACAGGGCCGTCTTAAATGAATCTCAGCCATGACAATAAGTAGTACAATTTTGAATTGAGTTGCAAGTGCAACTGAAGGGACGAAAGATCACAACGTCGCACTTGAAAAATAGTAATTATCCCATAGGTATTCGTAGTCGTCAATGACGCTGCCTACCAAGTCAAGCAGGGGCTTGCCCTTCATCTTCCCAGTCAAATTGCGTAGCCAAGGTCTATAATCATTAGTGTTCTTCCGCCGCTGCAAGGGTAGGCCCGGAACACGCACCTGGTCAAGTTCGTATAGAAAGCCCCCCGCATGGCCCACCAACCCATCGCCCAGCCTCTTTTTCTGAGTTCCTCACGTTCAAGCCCAGTCAGTCCTCGAAGGCCGCCGGCAACTCTTTCTCGAAAGTCAGACTTAGCAAGCCGTCGGCATACATATTCCAGGCCAAATCCAACCAACCAAGGTCTCCAGCTATGCCTGTCTTCGCTGTATTTTTGCAACGCTAGCGCGTAGACCACTGGCCGAAGGATATATAGTACTTCAGCTAGTTGTCCTTGGCCAGTAACGCGATGCAATAGAGCCTTGGGGGCTTTGATGTCGTCGGCGGTGAGGACCTTGGATATCAGGAAATGGGAGACATCATTTACTTCTGGCAGCGACGGGAGAGATAAGCCCGTCCGAGGCATTGTCCAGCTCAAATTTGATGATCGTTCGCTAACGGGCGTCTGCATCCCATTCCAATCGCTGTCCACTTTTTCTAGCGATCTGGGATCAATGTCTCTCTCAGGCAGCGGGGGGGTAACCAATGGCCTGGACTTTGTAAGACGAAGAAGTAATAGACGACAGACCGCCTTTATGGCTTCAATGAAGATGACGACGCGCCAACGGATCTTCTCCCCACGTCGACGGGCAATCATCTCCCAGAGCAGTTCTGTGTACTGGACCATCTGTAGTGCAAGTGCAACTTTATGATAGAGCGAAGAGCGAGACGTCCAATATTTAGTATATCGCGTGTGAGGAGTCGGTATCGGCCGCCGGATAGTCGGCGGTAATCTGGAAACAACTCGAGAAACAAGAGCATTGTGATAAAGGGACAGTAGCTGGACTCCCGAATGTACTGGGCAATTCACACAAAGTTAGGCAATTAGACAGAATTTGCAGTCTGGCACTACTAATGCTGGGGCAACATACCACACTCCGAACTTATTTCCGAGTCTCGGTATCGCCCTGGAAGACATTAGCTTTTCTCCTCCCCGGAGACTGTAATTGAACAGGCCAGTGGTCCTGACCTGGAATGATATATGTTAGGGATCTCAGCGCCGACTCTACCTGGCTTACGGAGCTAGCGTTCTTGGTTACAAATTCTTCGTACAACAGCAACCATCTTGATGGTCGTAGCAGGGCAGCAGAAGCGGCACTCTCAGTATTGCATGTAGCGTCCATCTCCACGAAAGGGAGAAGAATAGTACGGATGGTGTCGCTAAATGTTCAGAGCGGCGAGCGGAAGCAGTCCGTTTTTAGGTGCAGTCAGGCTCAGCTGGAGAGCTATGCCCACAGGAAGATCAGGTTCATCCGCGGAGGGCAGTGGGCAATCCCCGGGAGATGAGGCACGTGTGCCGCGTCTGCCAAGGGATCATACACTGATCACCGCCCTGCCTGCCGAGGTTCAGCTGAATCCCGGGATTCTTGGCACGGTGTCGCATTATGGCCTTTGAACAGTATCTGGCAGAAAAGCTACCGAGTAACTTTACACCGATGACCAAGATACTAGATTTGATATGTACATATATGGACTGAGTATGGAGGCTCCACAATGATCATGTACCACACCTGCTCACTCATCCGCAAATTTCCAGACGCCTCCCGGCCGCGTTGCTTCTCTATACCTGTCCTTCACCCGGTCTTTCTCGAGCCTCTTGGCTTCCTGGTGGTCGCGTTCCAATTCTTGCGTGCTAGGCATATCAGTACGCCAAAACCCGGGCGGGGACCCGGCACGTTGATACTGTTGCTTGTGTTTCCCAAATTCATTGGCTATCAGCCTCGCCTTTGCTTCTTGTAAGAGATGATTCCGATCCTCTACACTCAACTCACTGATCAGGTGTTCTTTGTCGCCAAGAAACTCTTCAAGGATTCTCTGGTCATTCATTTCGCGCTGCTGACTGGAGCACATTGCATCTGCTGGAAGGCCATTCATTCGTGCCAAACCTAGAAATTTCTTCCCACAGCAATCGTAACGAGGGCATCCCTTGGCGCAATTCACTTCAGTCTTCTTGTGAGCCACGCTGTGAAAAGCATAGTCATAACCTTGAATAAAGTCCGGGTTGATTTTGAAGTCTTTGAGGTCAAGATGTTGAACCGGCCGTGCTCTTAGAGAACCTCCTGCGGGGTGAACTGCAGTGTCCCTTGCAGGCAACAGGGAATTATTAACGGATGCGGTTCTCGAAGCTCCATTGTTTGGGGCTATTCGCGGCATTTCTGTTATTTCAAACCCATCAGGATTGGAAGTTACTGTGGGTATTTCTTCCATCAATGCGAAAGGACGCTTGGGAGCCCTGTCTGAAACGCCCGAGTCCCTTAGCAGTGTTTGCAATTCCAATTTAGCAGGTGAATGCCCCTCGAGCAGACCCTGCAGACGCTGATTAGTGGTAGTTTCGCTGGCTAGTGTGAGACCTGAAGCTCCTGCCCCAGATGTTCTGTGCAACTTCCTTGAAGGTAGATTTGAGAAGCTCTCATCGCCATCTTCTAGGATTGAAGATACGTGGGCACTTGCGGGTCGCGTTTGAGCTTCTTCTTGAGGTTGTTCTGGCAATCGAGCACGTCTTCCATCTCCAGGGTTGGCATTGCTAAATTCTAGCACAACAGGTCGTTTTGGAGAGGAGAAAAATAGTGGCGGAGGTGGATCGGCGTCTTGACTATCTTCACTGATTGCTGGGGTATTTGTTCTCGAGGCATCGCCTTGTACTTCACTATTTCGAACTTTCCTCCTCTTTCTGGGGGTTTCGACAGTACTACCAACTTCGTCTAGATCTTGGGTGCCAACAATTCTTAACGCGGATGATAGTTTGGGCAACGGTTCTTGAGACAGATCTTCATCTTTGACCAAGGTAGAATTCAGTGCCGCTCTTCTTACACCTGTGATCAAGGTTGAACACTGGGTCATAAAGTTTTTCGGGGCATTTTGCGATGTTATGGACTCGGACTCTGGTGCTTTCATCCCCGACGTAGAAACCTGGGCAGTTGGAATAACGTTCTCAATTTCGGACCGGCCCGACTGTGTTAGTGTTGGCTGCGCTGGTGACATTCGAATCGAACCGTCGCATCTGCTCCAGTTTCTGTTCTTTGCGCCCCAATGGTTTGCATCACTATTATCATGATGGTTCCTTCCCAAGACCTCTGGTGGAGAGGTCGCGGTTTCATCCACAATGCCATGACCATTTAAGCCCGACACGGGAGCAGAAGTGGCTGGGTTTGCGGCCGGCGGCTTGCTCTGGGTACCAATAGAGATCTTTCCAGTGCATCTGAACTCCATTGCTGTGCCTTCGAGCACCAAAGTGAATTTATCAAGCTCGAGACACTTTTGCCAGAACTTTAACTTTCCCTTGTATCGTTTGACTTGTTTTCTGAGCTCGCACGAGGCCATAACAAGCTCCTGAGTCTCCCCATATAGAGCCGTATATGCTTCAGCAACGGCTTTGATCGCGTACGGGTTGATATCTGCGATGTCACCACCGGAGGCATGGCTGAGGTGATGTAAGACCTGGTTTGGGGCATATCTTGCTTCAAAGTCCCGAAACTTCTTCGTAGAAACCTTGTCGTCTTCGGACTCAAAGTCGGTAAGGCGTAGCTCTTCACGTAGGAGAGCGATGGCATCTTTCAGCGAGTCCAACTCTTCCATAGCCTTATTCCGTTCTTTCTCCGCATTCGTGGCCCTCTGTTCAGCAGATTGTGTATTCGCATCGTGGTAGGAAATCTCGGCTTTCACATTCCTGATAGCCTCATCGAAGCTGTTCTCTAGTGCTCGAGTGAGAGAAGATCGAAGCGTCCTAATAGCCTCCATCACGAGGACATGATCAATCTGCGAATGAAGGGTCACATGAATGGTAAAATTCTCTGATTTATGTACTATGGATAACAATATGACTGGAATAAGCAAATCAGTTAGTCAACGTGTTTGATTTAAAGGGACATAGGGGTTGGATTTACAGTGCCAAATATCTGCCAAGCAATTTAAGATATGCCTCCGTGATGTTTTATGATCTCTTTGGGTCGCATAAGCTCGACCTTAGTAAGCGCTGATCTCATGTAATTAAGTTACTAATTAATCTGTTCAACCAGCTGCCTGCGTAACTTACGAGTAGTTAAGTAACTAGCTACCCTAACCTTGTCCATTTGAAAGGCGTACAGCATGGCACTTTGGCAATCATGAACTAATTTGTCGATTCCTGCGTTGTTGTATCTCATCTTTCGCCCCGAGTAATTAGTGCTTGCTTCGTGGCTATTACTGGGTAAATGTCTAAACGACATTACGAAGATGGAAACCCAGCACCCCTTCCCTCGAAACGTGGGCGCCAACCCAATATAATCTCTTCTCTCTCCGATGAAATACTACTCCACATATTATCATTCTTACCAGTCCCGTCTTTGATAGCCTGTCAACGGTACGTCCTAGTCTTGCTCAACCCGTCTCTGTAAAAACTTGAGCTGACGAAAATCTATGAGGAAGGTTGTCATGCCGGTTCAAGGCGCTTGCAGAAGACTCAGAAATCTGGAAGCGACATTATTATCACCGATGGATTCGACCTCGATTAGCAAACGTGAAGCGTACCGTATTCTCCCATTCAGAGGTCAGATATTCTCCTAAGGTGTCAACATGGCTGGATCATGGTCACTTTGCAGATGAAGGAAGGTCTATGGATTGGAAGGGCCAATACCGTCTTAGGCACAATTGGTCTAAAGGAATCTGTCGTGTCACCGAACTCGAGTCCTCTCACCCATATGGTCGATCAGCGTTGGTCGCTTTTTGTGCTGGTAATATTTTCACTGTCGACCGGGACAACTGGCTTCGAGCTAAGTCTACCAAGATTCCCGCGTACTACCTCGCAGAGATTTCTTTGGCAAAACTTCGAACGCCTCTAGCTGCCTTGCCCACAGCAATGACGGCAATGGTTGGTTCTCGCTCGAATACAATCGAGGTTGTTGTTGGATTCGAAGACGGTCACTTCGGGATATATAACCTGGACATTGCTGCATCAGCACTGGAATTCCGCACCACTTGCGCTGGATCGACGAGCGGCAGCATCACTACAATAGCCTCGCTTTACCCCTACATCCTCTTGGCATCCGACCATAAAGCTCTGTCACTTTTCAAGATCACGACCGAATCCGATGCGCGTAGCCGTTTGCTACCCAAGGAACCGGCTTTATTATCATGTCTCGAGGCAGACAGCATCTTAGAGCCGCTGTCGATCTCGATCCGTTCGGTAGGCTCTGATATCATATCTTCTATAGTGTACAGCTTTTACCATGTCGGCTGCGGTTGGTCTTTGGGAATTCAAGAATTACATTTCAGCCTGAGTGATTTACAGCAGAAGTGCTCGCGGCTCACAACAACCGTGGATTCTCAGTATGGAGTTTGTCCGCCACTTGGTCAGATTTACTCGGGGATCGACACGCCGTGCGCGTGGGGTGCAACAAATACCAAGGGCGGATTGTGCATGAGGCCGGCTGAACCCGCTATACATCATCAGGAAACCCCAACTTCCGTCTCTTATTCACACCCTTACTTGATAACGTCACACACGGACAATACTCTAACCGTGTACCTTGTTGTCTCCACGTCCGCGAGCTTGTATGTCAAAGGTGCACAGCGGCTCTGGGGTCATACATCCTCAGTGTCGGCCGTGCAAGTGAGTGATCGTGGCAGGGCGGTATCGGTAAGCTCCCGGGGAGATGAGGTAAGAGTGTGGGAACTCGAAGCCCTAGTCTCAGCTTTCGGGAGGCAACGAGCGCGGAGACATGGAAAAAGCATTCGAGTTAGTCCTGGAAATAGGCAGAGTGATGTCAGTGAACTCAGGTCGAGTTCTCCGACAAAAGCCAATGCTCTGCTGCAAACCACAGGACTTCCGTACCACATGCCTGAAATAAGTGGTTGTATTGGGTTTGATGATCAATGTGTCCTCCTACTGCGTGGGGATGGACTTGACGTGCACATGCTGGAATGTTATGACTTCACGTGAGTAGGCCAAGATCGAGAATTCTACGTATAGAGAGTTTTCCAGCCAGTGGGATTCCAGTCAAGGAGACTTGTGCTTCAATGCTCAGATCCACGGCAGGCTTCATTTATAGTAGGTGAAATTGTCAAGTGACATTTACTTATGTGGTCTTCATTTATAATGAGGTGGGGTTCAAGGGGACCTTGGGAGGTATGCCTTTTTGTAGTTTTGATATATAACATAGCAGATGGCCCTGCGTCCGGCTCACCTTCCGGCTCACCCTCCTGTCTTAGTCCTTGGTTTCCCTGGATGAAGCGAGGCTACGATTGACTGACAAGCTCAGGCGCCTCTTGGTAACAACACGCTTTCCTTATGAGTAGGCAGAGATTCCTCAGTGCTGCCAACCGACCCCCAGCCTCATCAGGATGGCCTCGCTAGAGAAGCCTGATGAGTCAAAGTGGTCAATCCATAGACAGGCATCGTGTGGCGCTGAGAATATGGTGGAGGAGAGAGATATGAGTGGGGGATTGTTTTGATCTACTTGAGTGAGGCCCTCCCCCTTATTGACACACTAATTATGAATCCTCTTTCTTCTACTATTACCACCACATGCCCTTCTGTATTTGTTCAGCTAGTACTGAATTACACCGCAATTGTAAGTGAAATCCAAGCAGAGAGAAAAAGAGGCTATTTGTCAAGTGCCCTCGTTCCTTGGCGTTGTGTGCGGCACTGCGGCGGTTCTTAGTGTTAAAGCCCTGCAGGTTCCCCCGCACCGATTTAGCATATCTCTGTTTTATGGTCTGCATTAATTAGGGTGACTCCTCTCTTCCTGCTCATTATTACCACTAAATTTCTGATCGCCGAGACTTTCCCCTCAACCTCCATCCATCCTCACAAAAAAAAATTCCCAAAATCGCCGCCCTTCTTCCCCTCTTTCGTTACCTCAGCCCCTCTTAAACCAGCTATTTTCCTCCACAAGACAATATGAGTTTCCAAGCTGGAGGTCGTGGATGCTTCAACTGTAAGTCTACACAATTCTTGAAACAAACAAAACATTATTCGAGGGCGCGATTCTGGCTAGCAGTTCTCTTTGCCTCTACAGAGTCCTAGAGTCCTGAAGCTGAAGCCAGAAAATACCTTGTTCCCTGGCTGTCAAGTCATATTTGCATCCAGAATCTGAAGTTTTCCCCGGTCGCACCAGTCTCTTCTCTTGTTTCTAGTCCCATTGGAACCGAGTACATATTGCAATCTCTCTTTCCCGGGACGCTTGAGGCGCGGATCTGGCCTCAGCAACTTGCACAAAGCTCCTCCAGAGAGTGAACAAATCATTTTACCATGCACACCTGGGTATTAAAGACACTAACTTTTTTTTTCTTTTTGCAATTTAGGCGGCGATGCCTCGCATCAGGTAAACATCGCCTACTCCCAGAACAAGTTGGCGGAGAGCATCATAGCTCGTCTCTGTCGGCCTGTGCCGTGGCATTGTCGTTGAAGGAGTCTGACTATTCTTAGGCCCGCGATTGCCCCAAGAAGGGTACCCCTACTTGGTGAGGATTATCGCGTTCCTGGCTGAAACAAAATCACTTACTAATACTTTGCAGCTACAACTGTGGTGGTCAGTTTTCCCACAGACCTTTTCGCATTCACTTCCCCTTCTCGTTATCTTGACTATTGGCTACTGGCCTCTGGAAGCTGTCAAGCTGTTGAGCGGTTAAATTTGATCTGACTTGTTGATTTCCCGATCTCAGGTCAGGGACACGTCAGTAAGTTGCTCACTGATGCAGTAAACTTCGATCCTGGCGGACCCGGCTGACATCTCGCAGGTCGTGAATGTACGGTAGCCCCGAAGGAGAAATCATGCTATCGTTGTGGAGCCACTGGTCACATTTCCCGCGAATGTCCTCAGGCTGGCTCGGGCGAGAGCTACGGCGCTGCTGGTGGTAGTCAGGAGTGCTACAAGTGTGGTCGGGTCGGCCATATCGCGAGAAACTGTCCCCAGGGTGGCAGCTATGGCGGTGGCTTCGGCGGCCGTCAGCAGACTTGCTACTCTTGCGGTGGCTTCGGCCACATGGCTCGCGACTGCACTAACGGCCAGAAGTGCTACAACTGTGAGTATGATCCCGCTCAGTCGACCTCAGCTTCGAAACTGACGATCACATAGGCGGTGAAGTTGGTCACGTTTCCCGCGATTGCCCCACTGAAGCCAAGGGTGAACGCGTGTGTTACAACTGCAAGCAACCTGGACACGTTCAGGCTGCCTGCCCTAACTAGTTTGAATGCACTCTGGACTGTTTGTCTTCTGTCACGATGTCTCGCATGGGACCAGACACGGGAATATGCACCTCGATCGCACTCTCATTGACGATCTGCAATTCATTTCTCCCGCTTTATCCTGAAGCCAATCTCTGACATGGCATACGAGCCAGGCTTTGAATACCCCTTATCAACCATATCTGGTCTGTTCGATATCCGAAAGATATCTATTCCGCCATGGATCTGTATGAACGATCTGCTGTCTTGCTTGAAGGCAGTAAGGTCAGATTGAGGACTGATAGGTGCATTGTGTTGCGGGTGGACAAATAGATGAAATCACTTGTGTGCTGCGGAAGACTTTTGTCCACGATAACGGAATTATCTTAACAGCAATCTACATCGTTTCCACAGAATTTCCTCTATCTTGGACATCCTTGCTGACATATTCGAACTTTCTACTTCCTTATATTCACTGCATGGCAATTCGAGGTGTACCCTTCCTTCATGTGTCGTTGTCGAATTGTTTCCATCATTGCGTAGTTTTACTCTTGCTATCTAGAAGGCGGTGCAGACTCTCGCTGTTGAGTAGCATCTTAGGCTCGAAGGAAACTGAACGAGCAGGGCACCTACAACATATCTAAACAAGGTTACCATTGTATAAATAGAATATTGATTATTCGCAAGAGACAAAAACTTCCTTTCATGAACTACAGCTGCACATCATCGCCCTTTTGAATTTCGGAACATCACCGCAGAACCGCCGTTCCTCCTCTCTATCTAGACCCCAATCTTCGGCAAAAGGCTTCAGCGCCATTTGCATCACTTGTCCAAGTATATCTCGGTCCCCCTTGTGCTCCACGCGGTCAATGACCTCGTCAAGTATCCAGCCACGTGGTAGGAACTATGTGATACTCAAGTCAGCGGACAACCACAATATTCCAAATATCTCGATTCTCACTCCCGAGAGAAACATACGCTTGGATTTACCGATTTCATTGACGTTTGCCTCGCTACATCATTGTCCGTGTCCCAGTCTTCCAAGACGCGAGTTCTCCATATTTCAAGCCAGTGTGCAATGCGTTCTTTAGCTGCTGCTTCTGTTAAGCTGACATTGTCAAATCCCTCATTATGGAAGAATATCGACGCCATTTCCGTTCTTTGAACTGATGTCTCGATATCTGAAAGTGGAATGTTCGAAAGTCTCCTGAAAAAATGGTTAAAATCCAACTCCAATGCTTCCATCATGTCAAGCATTTCTGAAAACAAATCCTGGAAATCTGTCTCTTTCTCCGTTTGAAGGCCCAACCTCCCTCTCATAAGTTGCTTGTATTCACTCAGGAATACAGCCCTGAATTCCTTGCCTGTTTGTTCAATGAGTTTTTCGGCACGTTCGACTACGGCCGGTGCAGAGGTCTCAGTCAGTCCTTCTTTCACAAACTCTTCATGATCCACTCGGTCACCTGCCCCCATAAGTTCCCCGAGGGATTCACCAAGTCTGACCAGATTCCACCAGATGATACTAGGCTGATTCTTATAAGAATATCTCAGTAGGTGGTCGTCGTGATTTGGCGTGTAGTGGGGATCAAAGTTATCCATAAATGCAAAAGGGCCAAAGTCCATCGACAAGCCGCAAATCGAGGTGTTGTCCGTATTTAGAACACCGTTCATGAAGCCATAGGCTTGCCAGGCAGCAACGGTCTTAGCGTTGCGGCGTGCAATCTCTCGATAAAGCCTCGTGAACCTGTTTTCTTGCAAACCTTGATGTTCCTCTACTTCGTTTTTTGGAGTATTCCCGGATGTGCTATCCATGGCAGGCGAGGATTGACCATTATTTGAGTACGTAATAGAAGGGAGAGTCTCCCATCCATGGAAAACTTCTTCGGCGACATATGTCGCCAGCTTTCGAATCAGGTCACGGTCTCCACGTGCACGCAATAGATCAAAAGTGCCAATACGGAGCCAAGATTCTGCAAATCGAGTTACAACAGCTCCCGGTTCAATGCGCTCCCGCAGCACTTTCGATCGCGGCAATAAAGTAATGGCTAAGGCCCGGGTCGTTGGAATACCGAGTGCCGAAAGAGCTTAAGGAGGAATTAGTTTCCGCCAGTATAGCATTTCTTTGGGGAACCACCTTCAGAGACAATGTATTCTCGGATGCTCGACCGAAGCACGGCTTTGCCATCAGCGAAGCGTGAGTAGGGCGTCCGTCCAGCTCCTTTCAATTGCAGCTCATAACGAATGTTCGTGTATGGGTTAGAGCTCTCAAAGAGGCTTATAGCGCGCTGCTCAATGTCAATTCAATACATATATTAGGTTCAATTGCGGCCAGGTGCCACGCACCCCGTCCCCTAGTTGACCAGCCCATGAGCCACTACCATTTGTCAGTAGGATGCATAGGGCTACCAATCCACGAATCCTGTAACGTACAATTGCCACCCTTCAAAATGTTATTCAGTTGCCTTCCATGATTGCTATATGTGAAAACGGTGTGAGTGTGGCATGACTTACCTCCATAGCATTGTGCCCAAGGATATATTCCACCCTTAGATTGGTCCCATGGAAATTCATTTCCGGAAACCAGGGCATGGAATTCTTGTGTTGTTGCTTCACTAGCTGCGAGTCCAAGATCGTCCAAGGCTTTCGGGCTTACCCCCAGAATCTCATACTCCTCTGCTGGCTCGGGCCTCACAAACGTGTAAAGCGCACCTCTTACTAAGCGCGGTCCCAGAGCCTCACGAGGAGCTCGATGCGATATTTCCGGTGTTTCAAACGCAGGGTCGGCAGGAAGCTTGGATGTGAAGACACTGGACTTGAAAAGCTCGCGCAGCGAAAGCCCTTCGCCGGATTTCTGCAATGATGAAGCCATGTGGTGAAAACGCCTAGTAGGCATCCACAACCCTGTACGCACTCTGCGGAAGAATGCTAACTTAACGTAGGGATATGCCAGGCGAGCATTGATGGTGACCATGAGAGTTGTGGTGCGGACTGCTCATCAAGAGTGAGCTGATACGAGCTTCTATATTGTGTCTCATTCGGAAACTTCTTATAGGTAATGATGAGATCTTGTAATGTCTGCGGAGTAACTTAGCGCCTCTCCGCTAAGGTTCGGAAACTTGACCGCATATCTAAAGATGACGTCAACCCTTCAGACTCCTCATACGTGCTTACTATATATGAGTAGTTTGGGGTTTTTTTTTCTGGAAGGTCTATACATTGATTTACTTTCACAAATCACAGCTCTTGATTGATAGCATACGTATGCCCAATGTCGTCCACAGCCCGGAACTTTCCCTTTGTCAGATTGAGTGATGGGATAAACATTCCACTGGTAAGTTGCTCCATGCCTTTCTCTCCGTCGCGTGTCTCGACACCTCTTTTTACCGGCAGTGTCTTCCGGCTCATTAAATACTAATGATCATAACAGCTTGGGTACGGCAGTGGGACTGCCTGGTATAAGAAGGCAACGGATGAGAGTATAGATCGCGAACTTGTCGATTCCATAAAAACGGCTATTCGATTGGGATACCGTCACCTTGATGGGGCTGAGGTCTATGGTACGGAGCCTGAGATGGGTCTTGCCATCAAAGAAAGTGGCGTTGATCGGGAAGACCTATTTGTGACGACGAAGGTGAATACCAACATCGCTGACATCCCGGGGGCCATCGATCTGAGTCTTCGGAAGCTCCAACTCAGCTACGTCGATTTGTAAGTATACCGTACCTAGATCCGTTACATTAAACCCGTGAAGTATTTATGGGCGAGATAAAGATACTTGATCCATTCGCCGTTCTTTGCCGAGTCCGATGGTGATCTACAGACAGCTTGGGCTGCCATGGAACGGGTCAAGGCCGCTGGCAAAGCCCGGTCCATAGGAGTTTCCAATTTTCTCCAGGAGCACCTTGAAGCCATCTTGGGTACAGCCACAACGCCTCCATCGATCAACCAGGTCGAGTTCCATCCTTACCTTCAACATGGTAGTTTGCTAGAATTTCATCGAGACAGAGGGATTACAACTGCTAGCTATGGTCCCTTAACTCCGATCAATCGCGCCAGGGGCGGTCCCCTTGATCAGATGTTGTCCGGTCTGGCCAAAAAGTATGCGGTCACTGAGGGAGAGATCTTGTTGAGATGGGTTATGGATTGTGGTTCCGTGGCAATTACGACCAGTAGTAAAGAATCCCGCCTGAGCAGCTACTTGCGTGCACTTGCCTTCGAGTTGACACCCAAGGAAGTTAACGAAGTGTCCAGACTAGGCCAGCAGGCGCATTTTCGAGCGTTCTGGCGGAATAATTTCTCTCCTTCCGACCGCTCATAGTGGTCTTTATGTATTTGTACAGTGTGCACGAGGTTAAACGGTAACCTCCTGCCAATGAATCTGATTTCAACTGGCCTGTACGGAGTACCTTTGCCAAGGACTCCACAAACATCTACATAAGTTAGGGTCTGCGTTGAGAGTTCGGACAGAAAGGAAAGATCATGGAAAGCGAAGGTTTCAAGAAAATACAACAAGGAATTGATGGCAAACAAGAAGTCGATATCTCAATAATTCTTGTGAATTAGAGCCGAGAACTGATTTAGGTACTGGTTGTTATACGGACGGAGTACGGAGAGTACTGCACCATACACCCTCCGCGCGCCCATCAAGTTACTGCCAAGCGGCTCCGCTTAGAACCCGGCCGGAGCATTGACCTAACCTATTACTGAACAACAAACTCCGTTCGGCTCATCTTCGACATTAACCCTCTACTCCCCTTTCGCTGTTAGCCTAGGGACATCTATTATCCTAATTATTGGGCTTGGGGTTCCTTTTCTATCCTTATGGCCAGATACTACAGCCATAGGTTCGGCATTGGCTTGGGCGCTCGATAGTGCAGTATATTAGGCATCGGCTTCTAGTCGGCAATCCACCTCGTGTCCAGGGCAGCCGAAACTCCTGAAAATTCATCTGCATAGAGGAAGTATTACTACTGTGGACCGCAGGGTCTGTGACTGAATATTCTTGAACAGGCTCTGCCACGGTAGCTGGCTATGCGCGGCTGAAGGGGACGCCGGGATTTCGAAGGAGACCCAAGGATCAGATCAAGGCGTGGGGCACTATATAGATCGATCACGAACTGATGAGAAGCTAACCGGAATCACGACACCAGACCGAATGCGATAACGCTGCTTGGATGTTCAACACCATTGGAATCCAGATCGCAAATAACACATGCAAACGCACAGCCATCTCAAAGAAGCCAGCAAAGAAGGGTGTTGGAGCTAGGAAGCTCAAGTGTGGGTGGAGACCTTCTTACAAGGAATTGCATGCTTGCTTTAGCTGCTGTCAATCTCCCACACATCCATTTGACGGACTGCCATGTCTGGAGAGCATTTTCGTCGCCCCGCGAACGCCGAATCGAGAGGAACCAAGAAAGCGAGCGAACACAGATCCAATATAGATCAAGACTCCATTGATCGGCGATTGAAGCGACTTAAAGATCAAGTCCTTCCACTTTACCCCTTCCTCCTTACTGTCCCGACTGATGTGCCTTTCCGTCTTGGAGGGCGCTTTGTCAACAACTGGGCGGTGAGTGATGACGGCCCTTTCACGCCAGAGGAACAGCAACTCCAATACATGACTTTTTTGACTCATCACGACGAAGAATCCTTGTTAGCCGCTGTGGGCGATTGGTCTGACAGTGCAGGAAACGTGATGTCTGATCAGCAATCCGGGCCTCAGAGTGCAGCAAGCACACCATCTTATAGTTCCCTGAAGAAGAAAATAAGCCTAAATGATTACAAAAACAGGAGAAAGTCAGCCGCACCTTCTGGCTCCCCTGTCAATCAAGAAGCCCCTTTCCAATCATCGACCGCTCAAACGCTCAATGGAAGCCAATCAACCAATAAAGCCAGTGGTTTCGTTGACGATATACAGGGATCGGTAGACAGGGCGGCTCCAGGGAACGTGCAATCCTCGCCTGGTGACAAGAATATGGATCGCAAACATCCGTTTGAAGCCGATAATGAGCCAATGAAATCAACTGGGAAGGGCCATGTCTCCTTTAAAAAAACCAAATTGTCTACTGATCCTACAGTAGAACCCACCAAAGTGGGACGACTACGGAGCAATGGACTTCCTGCTCTCCTATCACCGACTTTGCCCCCAGTCTCAAGCAGCCCGAGACTGCCTCGACTTCTATCTCCAACACTTCCACCGGATCTGGAGAAAGAGTTGTCGATGCAAAATGTGGATTCTGTGTCTTTAGACTCCTTGCAGCGCCCAGATGTGTCAAATATTGATGCTTCGAATTTGCAGAAAGCCAAACCTGCTGTTCGTGGCTTTACCCACATGAGCTTGTCACCCATTTCCAGCCGGCAAAACAAAATATTGAACCCTGGTTCCATTAGAAGATCGAGTGTCCTTCAAGAACCTTCGGACGTTGGTTCATCTAGAACTACAACTACAAAAGTTGGCTCCCAACACCTACCCAAGGACGCTGTAATGAATTCAGTGGATACACGAACGAGTTACCACTCAAGTCATGCCAGAACGAAGTTTATCGTCAGATTGAGGTATGGCAGAGCGAACAGGAAGCGCGTTGAAGCCCTTCTAAAGTTCTCCGGTAAGAGGAAGATAGGTACATCAAGCTCACCCGTAAGAAGTGTTGATATTTCTCATGCTACAATATCTGGACAGGCTGTAGCGAAGGCTACAGCATCTGAGCGTGCAGAGAATGGCAGCAAGTTATCTCGCAACGATTTTAAAGTCAAAAATGACACGGCAAATATGTCTTCGAAAGAATGCTCGAAAGAGTCAAAACCCCCTATTATTATTGATCAGCCCCAGTCACCCAAATTTCCGAGCCCGCATACCAAACAGCTCCTGCAGGATAGGTCAAAGCAGATGCAGTCAACGTCAGGCAAAAGTTCCAGCTGTTCTGGTCAATATGAAGTGCCTGGAGGTACTGGCGAGAGAATGCCCATCCAATCCGGTGTGAAACATACAGCAGAGTGGCCGACACCTACCAAACCACCATCTCCTCAAACAGGTAGCGCTGCATCTCGGCAATGTGAGCGTCGGGCGTGGAAGGAGCAATACCAGAAATATGGGAACCTTGGCCGAGAACTGAAGCATGCCGCGGAACGTCATACAGCTAAAGATAACGCGACTGTTCTCGATGAAAAACTCGCGGTTGCCACGGCTGTGGAAGCTATCATATGCTTCATCCTGGCTTTTGTCGCAGATGACCACTTCAAGGCTCTAAGTCGCCAAGTGGCCGATTCTTCTTCATGGCTGTCCATTCTTGCCTATTGGCGCGTGGTGAAGAAAAACAGTGCACCCTATCCCCGATTGCACAGCCTATGTCTCATGCTTGGTGCTGTCTCGTATGATGCAATCCATGCACTTGATTTGGAAAGACTTGCAGTTACAGCTGTACCTGAAGAGCATACTGCTATTTCTACATTGGGCAGCGACGGGACAGCGGTTGCACTGGACGAGTATAGGAAAGCCCGAAGGGAATTCAACGAGCTGAAGCATCGACTGCCTGAGTGTTACCGAGAGTCTCAAAAGCTATGGCTGGAGGGCTCACGCGGTCTTTCTGAGAACGTCCTTGCTAGTGAATTCCCTGCCACATGGTCCAATCGATCAAAGAATTTCTCGGAGCAGGGGAAGCCACTTTCAAAAGCTGGTGACTTATCCATCGAGTACTTTCTTCCGTTGAGAAAAACCAGTACACCTTCGGAGATTATCAAATTCAGTTGCGCAATTTTGAAAGAGTGGTGCACGAAGGAAGGCATTGGGTGGCGCAGTAGACTTGATGCTTAGCTCAGCTGGATTTTAATTGCTCGATATCCCCTTTGCATCTTCCACCTTGGCTTTTGAGCGCTCTGAGGTGGTATGCAGGAGCTTGCTGCCAATTCTTCTTTTATGATACCAACCTACCTTGTCATGTGTCCGAGTTGCACCTCTTTGCCCTTTTCTAGATCATGATCTACTCCCAACAATTGTGACTGTGCTTTACCTTGGCATCCCCACATCTAGTGCACACGTAGTAAGAGAGCTATTCAACCCTTATAGAATAAAACTACCATAAGAATTACCGTGCCATTTCTTGTCCTCTTCGTTGCACTGCTTTCAGCTGTGGTTCACTCCTAGCCCTATGTTTTGAGATTAATATTGGTACGGTTCGTGATGGTTAGTATAAATTACTAAAGACAGCACAATGAAATTTGCAAATCTATGCGATAAATCCGAGAGAGAAAATTTACTAAGAAGCAGGACAGTGCACGGGAAGTGGAGATAGCAGAATTATATGACTGTAACAAGATTGCACAATATGATATAAAACAAACACAAAGTACCAGGTAAGTCAGTTTATGGAAATCACTTCTTATCTGCGACTGTCTAAGATGACCGAGGTACCACGAGGAAGGACATGTTGGTATCATATGTACCACATGATTATCGCATATAAATGTTTTGGATGACCTGTGCCCCGCACGCAGAATTGTATGAGGTCAGTGGATCATGGTTCGCTAGAAACTGTATAGCTGACCGAGGGAATAGGTTCTTGGCCAAAGAGCCAGCCAGCTTCCCGACAATATCTGGCCTCCCGTCCATAGGTACCAACTTCACTGCTCCAGCAGATGACAGACGCATCGACAATATCAGCAATGACACTCTCGACGGCTCCCAAGATACTCCAGCCAATCGCTCCAGCAATCAACCCTATCATGTAGGCATAGAGACTCCCATGAGTCGCGCCATTTTCACTGGGCACGCGGAAGTTCCGCGCAGTACTAACCCAGCCTCCGAAACCAAGAGCGAGTGACATCATAAGGCGAGCAGCATGAAGGATAAGTTTAGATAGCCGGTATGAGACAAGGGGTGCGCAGTGTTCGCGAGACCAAGTAAATGACCGTGGATGCAAAGGTGTCATGGCTGCTGATGGCGCCAGATTTGTCATCTGCATCAGACCACGGGCTGATACAGCAAGTGGCTGAGAATGAATTGCAGCATAAGTGAGGGCAAGAGGATTTGTGATAACGGCCAATGGAGTCGGAACAAGGGAGTAGGCACAAAGACTAAAAATAGAGGAGATCCGGTTAGGGAGCAGCAGAAGTGGAAGCCGAATTAGCAAGACCAGAAGGCTAGACAAGCAAGCTGTGCCAAAAGATGTTGTGAGGCAATGATACGCGGCGGCTTGTATGATCTGTCTGGATGTTGGAGCGGGAGTACTGAATCTGTGAAAATACCACTGACTCACTGTTGCAGCTGTGATCGTACGTTGAATACCAGAGATGACTCCCAGAGACCACAGGTAGATCAGTACATAATAGGCTCCTAACCACCAACTGCTCGGATCCATAAAAACAAGCACAGATCCTGAGGTGTGTCCCGTTAGAAACACGCGTGTGAACATGAGCATCCAACCCCACGTCCACACGACAATGAGCAAAAGGACACCCAAGCCAAGAACCAGAAGCTCGATATTTGCGGCAAGGATGCGGCAGGCAAATTCCAGTATGCCCACAGCTCGGCCTATAGCACGACGGCTGCGAATGATGTTATAGATCCAAGCACTGGCTATCACGAAAGGAATAGCTGACCCCCATCTCATGACTTTGTCTTGGATGCTCGACCCATGCCAGGCGCCACGAAAACTCGAGATGAAAGGATAGAGTGAGAAGGAATACAAAATGGCCGGTACGACGAATATGATAACATAGACTAGGACGCGTACATATGACCGTAGCAATGCGAGCCAAAGCAGAGATATAGATATCGAGACCAGAGTAAAAATTGCCAACCTGAAGAACGAGTTGTGGATAGTCGAGTATACTGCATCGCCCAATTTAGGTAGGTCAGAGGGTGGAGAAGTATGAAGATAAATAAGGAACGAAGTAGCAAAGAGGCAAGCGATGGATATCAAAAATAGTTGGCCCCAGAAAGCGTCATAGACAGGTGAGCCGACCGTAACCGATACGATCGACTCTTGGTATGAAGCTGGTGAGCTCTCACCTTGGAAGAGCGCCGGCGCCTCGGCGTTGTCTGGCCCTGGTGGCAGGGTGGATGAACCTATTCCAAGTCTATTCATTCGAGGCCCAGATTTTTCCCGAAATCGCTGGATCGAGGGCGGGGTGTCATCACCTAATTCCGGAGGCGTAGCTTCCTCGAAATGGGCGTCCGGTATAACTGTGTCCTCCAAGCGAACATCAACGAGATTCTCGCCTCTTTGGAAGCTCATCCGTTTCGTTTGTAATTCCTCTCTAGGCTCAGCGGACAGGCCGTTGTTGAAGATCTGTGGATTTGGTGCATTATCGTCAAGACTGCCTTCGCGCCATGAGCTCCAAATACCCTTGCCCTTGGAGACTGTCCGAGTGAGTTGTTGCGGCACGGATTCTTCTGGGCTGGAAAGGAATCTACCGTCTTCATCATTTTCTGAAGAGTCCATCAGATGGTTGATGCCAAAATGTCGTCGTGATTTCTGCAAGGCATAGAAATCTGCAATTTCCCGCTCGTGTTCGGTTTCATCGTCCTCCTCTCGGAATTCATCTGTGGCACTATAGAACAAAGGCACTTGGTGAACCGGATTACGCGAGCCCAGAGCAAGATTGGAAAATTGCGAGGCGGCTGTTTGATACGGATCAACGGCCGCTCGCTGTAAAAAGGACCGTGACGAAAGAGATCGTGGATTTCCTGGCGGCTGAATCAAGCGTTCTTGGCCTTTTCGGCGGGCATCGTCGTAATGAACTACCAACCGGGACTGCGATTGTGCGAGGAATCGAGAGGCGTCTGAGCATGTTATTAAGATGGGTACCCCCAAAACGTAGCATAGGATACCTTCTAGCATTTAACAGGGAATCATACATTCAGAGAACATTGTGTTTAAAACCTTTGGCCGACTTTGAACCTCTTATCTGCCGCTTTCCTGATCGTTCTTGTTGCTTGGTGCCGAAAAGTGAGTCAAGTACTGGGTCATATATCACGCTCCCTGATAAGGACGCCGAGAATGTAGCGGTGAGCTCCTCTGAGTTCTTGACTCGCAAATCACAATGGACTCGTTGAGAAAGAACTACATAGCAGGTACTCCGTAGAGGAGAAAGGAAAGATCTCAAACAGGAGCCTCGTGATTTTGATTACAGGTGTATGAGTATCAAAGGAGGACTAAGGGAAGGAGAGGCAGCCCGCTTGGTGTACCGTGAGGAAGAGGGTTGGCCGCTGATGTAGCTTACAACCAGCCAGCGTCATATGGGCAAGGTCATGGTAACAGATGACTCAGCACTGGAGTAACTGATTAGTTCACTCAGTTAGTCAACTAATTGAATTAACTAAGAGTAAACGGGAAGTCAACTCAGACAAAACTAGTTACCTTGTGACTGATACCTAGCAAATATGAAGAAATTTCTTTCCGTCGGGCTTGAAATTAAGCCATCACCAGAGATACATACCTTCCGACAGTTTTGACCTCGGAACTGTAGCTTGAAATTAGCGTACGAGTGGGCTTCTCGATTTCCAGTTAGCCAGTCCCCACCATAGTAATAACCCACTACAATATTGCTAGTACGTAGTATTGATAGGCATTAACTTTTTAGTGCTAGTCCGGATCCGCAATACGGTGCCTAAGCACGCAAGTCCAAACAACGCGTTTTCCTCAAAGGTCCAACCCAAGCCAACGAAAACATCCATCCTAGGCAATCTCACGATTTCTGATCCGCGATCGCAAGGGAAAGTTTTCTAATTGTGCGTCGCAATCTTAGCTGACGGCCCCCAAAGAACCAAACCTTGGATGGGCTTCCCAACAGCTGGGGCTGGAGTATGACCTCACGAGTCTGATCTGCCGGACATCATAGAACCTCAGAAACAAGCTCCTCTACTTGATCATAGAGCTGCGTCGCTCTATTATACTCATGTCACAGCCATGGGACTACATCGCTAAGCTCGTCTGCATTGGCGACTCTGGAACTGGGAAATCCAGCGTGAGTTTCAAGGACAGTGACCTCAGCTAGGATGGCTCTGACAGACAGTACCCTATCTAGTTAACAATTCGACTCTGTGAAGGTCGCTTCTCATCCTCCCACGATGTCACGATCGGCGTGGAGTTTGGTTCGCGCATCGTCCCAGTTGGCCCGCCCGCATCAAAAAGTCTTGAACTGAGACTAGACTCCCATGCTCGAAGATCTCCAACATCATCGTCTGTTTCGTCACCTCCTTCCCAGACATCCGCCGCTGCTTCGGGACAATCTGCTGTCACTGGACTGCCCAGTCCTCCGCGCAAGGTCGTCGAGTGTCAAAAGAGAATGAAACTCTCTCTCTGGGATACGGCTGGTCAAGAAACATACAAATCCATAACCCGTTCTTACTTCCGCGGTGCTTCTGGTGCACTTTTAGTCTTCGACATCACCAGGCCTTCCACTTTCTTATCTTGTACACAGTGGCTTCAGGATCTACGGCAAATCGCCGAAGACGGAATTGTGATTATTTTGGTTGGAAACAAGAGCGATCTGGCAGATGACGGTTCGACCTCGAATCAGAGAAGGGTGACCAGGCAGGAAGCCGAAGAGTGGTGCCGCCAGAATAATGTTGCAAATTATGTTGAAACTAGTGCAAAATCTGGCGATAACGTCGAATGTGCGTTTCTCGAGGTAGCTGACATGATCTACCACAATATTGAAGCCGGTAAATACGACCTACACGATCGCCGCAGCGGCGTCAAGGGCTTTGGCGCTACCGGTGGACCGAATCGTGGCGCCCCTAGGACCGTTACCCTGGGCCTGAACGATGCAATGCGCACCAGTGGAAATGGTGTCGTTGGTGGTTGTTGCTAATGGCTATACGGGTACCATCTGGACAACCAACTAGGCGGGTCGTGTGACTTACACAATAAAAGCTCATTCTCACACCTGACTATTCTAATTTCTAAACAAGCAGGGGAAAGTAGCTCAGCCACGTATTCTACATGTCTGGCAAACTACATCCACAAACAAAAGAACAGATTGCTCAAGGATCTCCAAGAGACCTGAGACGGAAGGAGGCTTCTCCCATGAATTGTGGTTAAATACAACATAGATTCGGTTGCTCAAGTAAATGAGCAGGCGCCCTGGTGGACATGTTAAATCAAAAAATGGAGCAATGGAGCAGGCCAGTAGGTCCTAGGAAGAAGGTCGACATTCTGGTGTGATCGGAATATTGAACCTCAATTACCAATTTTCCACCCACTCAGCCAGTTTAGATGCTTCCAATTCTGGCTTGGGCCCTCAATACCAAATACCACAACACGGAAGTATAAGAACAACCCGAATATCACAATATACAGCACTGTGTATAATACCACGCGTAACTTATCACTGGCCGTCCGAGTGAACCAATCGACACAGAACCCAAATGTAAGTATGGCGTAATACAGAGCCGGATAGTAATGATGGACATAGGTCACCCGTGCCATAACCACGAAAGGTAAGTAATGCAGGATCCACCCCACAACCGGATATAATCCTGAGTAATGTATATGGTCAATTTCAGCTTGTGTGAGCTCATTGTAGCCTCGCTGCCAGCGCACAAGGTACCAGAGAACTAGAAGTCCGAAGGCAGCGAGACTGGCACTACTGCCCCAGTATACGAAAGGGTTTCCTAGAAGATAGTATTTGACAGTGGTATCATCCCAGGAACACATGCGGAGACCAACGTTCAAAATTGGCCACTGCCAAAACTTTGAGGCGAGATCGTCCTGCTTGTCTGGATCAGGAACCAGGGCGTTGTTGGATGTCATCATGGCGACATTCAAATGAATGAAGTCTTTCCAAAATGGCGACTTGTAAGAACCAGGATCTCCCGGTGGAACTAAAATAAGAGTGAGTAAACTGAGCGCCACGATGGGCAGATGACAGAAAAGGGGGACAGTGCTTACGTCTCTCGTTGTAATGGGACTCGACATTCCAGTGCGTATACACATCATTGGGCTTATTTTCCTTGACACAGGTAGTTTCGATCTGCTTGAAACCCCACTGTGGGAGATTCACATTTCCAGCCCTCAGGTAGCAACCTAGGACAGGGTGCTTCAGGCGAAACGCCGTGGTAAGGGTTCGGACTCTACTCCTGTCCTTGGAAGCGACATCGTCAACAACTTCAATTGCCCAATGATCTTTGTCGTCTCCAATAGTAATGTTGCCATAGCAGGATACTTCGTAGTGGCCTTTAGTTACTGGCGCTGGGATCGCATGCGAGTGTAGATTTCGGCCTGTTTGCCCATGAATTAAGCGCACCACATCGCCGTCGCCGATAAACCTCAGTGGGCCATTGGCATCATACTCCATATCCTGTCGATTGGGGTAGATAAACCAGTCATTGTTCGCGTCTTTATGGTGGTAACATGTGACTTGCTGTTGAGCAGATCCTTCAGGATAAGTTTGAACATGCGAATGCAACAGGCCACCACCGTAGCCCATGTTCTTCAGGGTAACCCTCGAGCCAAAAGCAACTTCAAGAGGACTGTCCTGCCCAACTTCAGTCCCCTTAAGATTTGCCTGGAAGAGTGAACTCATTTGGGCGTCACCAGGGCCACTATTTTCCAAGATCCAAAAATGGGCGTAGAACGAGAGAATGTAGACGATACATGGCAGAAGTATCAAGCCTGCAATGCGAGCCAGCAAGTGGTTCGCTAACACAGCCTGTCATTTTTTAGCAACAATCTTGGTCATTAAATATACCATAACGTACCCTTCGCATCTTCACGTCGCCGAATTTGTTCCATAGGTCTTCAACTGTATACAGCCCGACGATCGCTGTGCAAAAAAATCCAACCCATTTGACGCTGCAGACACAGCCAATGCTAACGCCGGTGAGGAAAAGCCATGTGAACCATTCGAGGGAAAAACTATTCGCCTGCAATCGATGGAACTTCGCCCAGCATAGAGTGGTTGTGAAAGTGAAACATAGTAGCATAGAATCGAGTAGAATGAACCTTGAGATTGTCGCATACGAGTTCTCAAATAGTACCATCAAGCTGATAAGCCACACAGTGGCTCGGCGAAAACCGAGCTCGCGAGCGGTAAAATATGCCAAAGGGACGCAAGCTGCACCAAAGGCAGCATTGAATACACGCATGAAGGTGTAATTGACATCCTGAGGGTATTGTTCTCCGGACTTAAACTCGAAGGAGCCGTTGTAGCCAGCGAGATACCCGGATAGTCCGACCAGCATCTTGCCTAACGGGGGGTGGACATCGAAGTAGAATTCGCGCTTCAGATAATGGGACCCAAATTTGCCAAAACTAGATAGCAATGAGCAACGGATTAGCCCAGTGGTGTACATACTTTTCCAGAACAGTGTCATTCTTACTGCGCTTCATCCCACGTGACAATGTTCGAACGTCCAATGCGATACATGCGAGTGAAAATAGACATTACTGTGAGCAGCAACGGTGCGATGATAGGCTCCCAGTAGGCTATGTCAGAATCCGGTCGAGGCTACACCTCATAGAACGTATGTGAGCTGCATTTCAATACCACCTGTTGACAGTGTATATTTGGCAGACAGTAGATGATGCTCACCTTGTATTTCACTTCCATCGCAGCATTGTGATTTTGATCTGATGTAACATTCGGCTTCCCCCCACGTGCAATCGTCCTGCGCCTTAAATCAGGTGTGAGATTTGCACCAGTGCTTGAGCCGGTTGTTTCGGCCATAGCTCAGAGAGATAGGGAAGAGAAAGAGTAAGAAAGACGTCTGTTGTAGCTTTTGTAGCTGAAAGTGAAAGGGACTGGATAGCACAGTCTTGAACTGGCACAATCTGGCACAGTGAACCTAGCGGAAATTGAGACTTGATTTCAAATGAAAGGGGTCATCTCTTGAAGTCCCGCGAGAAGCTTCATATGTCAGTAGAGAAAGACTGCGGAAGATGACTGTTTGAATAAATGTAAGGGGTTTAGATGAAGGATTTGCAGTGGCAGTGGGATGAGTTGTTTTCAGAATAATTCGACAAGGTAAGTAGGAAGATAACACGAAAAATAAAATGATTAGAGTTCTTGACAGAAGTGAACTGCAGGACCAAGAGAAGATTGAAGGAAATGGCGAGGGGCAAAGACAGGTATGGAAAAGGCGCAGCACATTCAGGTGAAAGTGAGAGTTGGCCTGGAGTTAACATGGAAAGCCCGGGCGCATGTTTGAATGGTTTCCGCCCCACTTGGGGGCTATTGAGGACAGCAGACCCAGACAACCCGGATCCATGATAAGCACATTACCTCATTAGTTGTTGACACTGAAGATGCGATTCTATGGCGCATTGAGTTTGCCCCGATTCGCATACCTTACAAATGAGTTTTCATATATATGGCAGCTGCTTCTAGAGAAACATAAGGTTCCGCCAAGTACTACATATAAGTATAAAGATGGGTTATATCTCACGAGCACATTACATCGTCATGCTGCTAGCTTGTATTTGAAACACAACGCGATAATTGTAGTCCGCGCTTCTATCCCAAAAAATTTCAGTATGAGGGCATCGGAACGAACACAAACACAAAACAACGACATCTAACAACGGAAAGAGGCAAAACATTCCCAGCGCAGGTTGCTTGAATAACAAACTAGGTCAATATTGCGCGCCTAAAGGCGAAAACACAATCGAGGCAGAAACGGGCAGCACCGCAGTTTCCTGCAGTGTAAGGGCACGTTAGCAATACAATGACTGACTGCCCTAGTCATTCTCCTCCTGCCCAAGGCGGCTATATTGATTGTTTTGTGCCGAAGACCTAGACTCCTTATGACGGGTTATCATATTGGAGATCCAACCGCCGAATCCCTCCGATCGACTAGCATGACCCTCTGGATTTACGGGCCTAACAGACTTATTATAGGCACTAGGGCTCATATTGGGCGGATCAATGTCCAATCCAGGAATCGCATTATCCGCTCCCAGAGGACCATATTGTCGCCTAATGTCGAGCGAAGGCACAGGTGAGCCGGCACTCATCAAGGAGCCACGTTCCGCCTGGGTTGCTGGAGTCGGCATAGAGGTCGTCGCATCGCCGAACAAAGTATCCATATCCTCCAACCGGACACCACTTGTCTCCGGATATAGGAAATACACTAAATGATAATTGTCAGGTAGGCCGTGACTGTGCGAGAAATTACAAGGGTGTACTGACCTAACACAAAGCTGCATGCACAGAAGAAAGCATGGACCAGGTAGAGACGCCACTTGATTGCGGCTTGGAGGACGGGTGTGATTTCCCCAACCAGCCAATTGAAGGCCCAATTTGCCGCAGTGCTAAGACTCGCGCCCTTTGCACGGATGCTTAAGGGCAAAATTTCGGGGGGGTAGAGCCACGGTATAGGTCCCCAAGATGCGCCAAAGGCAGCATTGTATATCATGACAAAGATGACCGTGAGCGTTGGTGTTGCTGCAACATCTATATAGATGAAATACGAGATCAAAGACAAGGACACAATCATAGCCACTGCCCCTGAGAGAAGAATTGGCCGTCTTCCCCACCGGTCGACAAGATACCACGGAGGAACCGTAGAAGCAAGATAGGATATGGCGTTTATGCCGGTCATTAGAATAGCATCACGGCCAGCCCACCCTGCAGATTCAAAAACGAGTGGGGCGTAGTAAGAGATGACGTTGATTCCGTTCAGCTGAGCCAATGCCTGTGCTGACATTGCAATCAATACCCGTCTATAGTAACGTTTGAACATGTCGCTGTAGGATCTCTCGCCCTCTTGCCGTTGAAGAAGAACATTCATCTTGATCTCTCTGTATTCTTGTCTGGCTTTGTCGTTGTGCAAATCACCCTTGCCATATAAGTTCGCTATAACGACCATACCTTCCTCGTCAAAATCGTTATCTAGTAGCCACCTGATCTGCTGTAAGATATGTACCCAGTGAACACATGTGACTGATTATAAAACACTTACCTGGGAGATTCGCAGATGATCAGACTACCCACACCAAGCAAAGCACCCATGATGCATTGACAGAGCAGAGGGAGGCGCCAGGAGTAATTACTATCTATGAAGCTGCAGAAATAGTCAACCCAAACACTTGCAGCGTAGCCGGAAATATTTCCCGTGAATTCAATGCATGCTAGCTTTCCACGGTTATGGGGGGGCTATTTGAGACAGTGTCAATATAAACCGTGCAATCGCTTGGGTTGGGCCAGTGGAAATATTTACCGAGATCTCGGACTGATAAACGGGCACGATGGTAGAGAGTGCTCCAACCCCTAACCCTGCAATGATACGGCCGACCATCATCATAGGCAGACCAGTCGCAAATGCCTGGAACGCGCCACCAACGAAGAAGACGATTGAACCATAAAGTATCGTTTTGCGACGCCCGATCAGATCGCCAACTCGCCCAACAAGTAGGGATGAAACGAATGCTCCAACTTCTAGAATCGCAACAACAGTGCCAATCGCAGCTCGTGATGGTTGATTGAAGTAATCCTTGAAATACCAACCCCTAAGATTCATCAGCTATCGTCATCTGAATCTGGCATTGCTGAGCATGAAACACATACGTTATGATGCCAGACATCACTCCTTGGTCATAGCCGAAGAGAAAGACGCCTAAAGATACAAAAACACTCGTGAAATACCTACATGACGTCAGCTCAGCGCATAGGAATAGTTTGTCACTCAATCTGAGTTGGCCTTACAGCAATGGTTTGCCAACCAGGCCATGCATCTGGGCATTTTGTCGATTGTTTGGGGACATTATCGTTGCTAAGATGCGTTCTGCACGTGAAATCCGCCTGGGCAGTGGCTGAGGTATCTCAATCGATGTCTTCTCGGTTGCGAGACTGCCAATGTATGGCTGGTGTAGTATGCGGATACGCTTTGGCTGTTTGGGTCGGTCCTGGGAGCCAATTGGGTACGATGTATCTAGTTCTGGTCGGTTTGAAAGGTTAGTCTGTAGTGGATGCTCTGCATCAGCCGGCTGTTCGGCCAAATCTCCACTGTCAGTCCAGACAAACTCTGAGTTAGCCGATGATAGCGAAGAACGCCGTCGACTTTCCCCCTCAGCCGCCGACTGCCCTACGTCGCCTGACGCAGCACTTGAAATTCGCGTTTGAGAATGTAGGTGCCGCAAGGGTATGCTCGAAGAAGTATGCCGTCGAGATGTTTGAGAAGGAATGTTGGCGGTGATGATGGGCTGGACGTGACAGCCCTTTACCCCCGGAACGATTTCAGTCCTCTTCTCTATTTTATGATATAATTGACCGGTTTCCTTGACCACCCCAATCAAGGATAAAAAAGAACGGTATCAAGCTAAGCCCACAAACTAGCTGTGCACCAGCCGTGGTTCGCCTGTTGGAAAAAGGGGTTTAGAAGGCGACGCCTGGAGTAGGGCACAACCGTCAATTCGCAGGTGGAGGTTAGAGTAACGAGGCACTGCACCGGGACTGAAGGGGCACGCCAGAGCGAGGAACATTCAAATTGAGCGAAAGTGTGCAGCAAAAGACAAGTGCATGGAAAAGTACTGTGGGCGGAGAGCGGTGATGCACTGATTGACACTGGTCATAAGGCCGCTCACGAGACAGTTACCAACTTGGTTGGTCGACGCAGGATGACGGAGTCCGGAGCCTGACAGCCGAGAATGGTAAGATAGCACGGAATGATGGCACGAGATCAGAGGGGGTAAATTAAACACAAGATTTTGCAAATAAGGAGCATACTAGCCTCACTGAGCACATCGATTATCATTATACCATAGAAATCCCAAGGCTACTATGGTAGAAATTCAACGGCTGTTATGTGTACAGTATGTGTACGTACTGTACCTATTGTCTGAAAGGTGGAGGGAACCCCGCAAGCCAGTCCGCCAGACCTGGATGAGTGGACCCCAGCGTGAATGGACAAGTCGGTAAACGCGGCTAGTCTAGGCCGATGTCTACCCGTTAGAAGTGCGGTAACTAGTCTACCCGCTCGTTTGCCCAGAGTACTCAGTAATTACCTATAATATGCATATTTTTGTCCCAAGTTAGTTTCCACCGACAGCGCAATACGTCGATACTCATCGATGCAACACCCCCCCCCTTAATCAACGTTGGTCATCTCTATTCTGCAAATGATTATACCTTTAATTATAATAGAAATTCCGAATCAATTCTACTTCTGTTCACTAAATATCGGAAATACGATTTGAATACCAGTTTTTTATTCCTAGATTCATCTATTATGTAGCTTGGTGGGAACCTACAATTCTAGGTGATTCTAGTTTTATACTGTGGAAAAGGGCTCTAGTCAAGGAAGACTTACTTTTTTAATTACTCTACAGTAGAAAAATAGCTCGGTGTTTATGTTGATAGTTGATCTATTATTTCATGGATTTATAAACTACTTCTGATTTTATTTATGATTGAGTGCCCAGCTACTGACATATCTGCGCAGGATGGTATGGCAGAACACTGCCGAGGCTGGGTGGCAGAAAGTCACAGGGTCACCGGTAGTGACAATAACAAGTAATCTACCGAGTACAATACTTTAATTTAAAATCCAATAAGTAATATCTATGTCATGTAAGATCTAAAAACAGTATATTTAAAGCTATTCCTATGTAGTTTTATAAGCTACTTAAGCATTATCTTACACATAAAGAGATGTATAAAATTCAAGTTTCTACTAAGACATTACGGACTATTGTACACCGAGTATTATTCTCAAATTGTATTTATAATAGTTATATAGTTAGTTACCAGCAGTTTATCTCAATAGTCACATAGTCATTTTATATACAGATAATTCCAGACCAGCCAAGAAACCCCCAAGGGGCCATTTCCACCACCTACGCTTCCCGACAGGGACGTACCTTACTTAGTAGTATCTTGCAGTAGCTAGCAATTTCCAACATAGCACGTATATGAATAGTATAAACTTATGCGCAGCCGAGCAGGCCGCCGTGCCACGTGGGAGAAGATATTCCAGAATAGGAACGAGGACGGTAAGCCGGAGATCTCATTTCGACCAAGACAATGAGAATATCGGTCAGAATGGCGATCCTTTTCATGCCACGAAGAAGAAATTATGTATATTATACCTAGAAAAGTCGAAAGCTATAGTTTCTCACGGCAGTAGGATACTATATCCATCCCTCTCAATATATACATTATCCGACATATACGCATATTTACGACGGACCAACTCAAAAATCACAAGCCCAGCACTTGTGCTTGGCACTTGACGAATAGCGTCTCTGGCAAATCCACGAAAGAGCCACTTCCTCCAGCCCCCGACCCTAGTCGCCTTTCGCTTGCATCTTTTCAATGTTTCCTGGTATGCATTGTAGTAAAGACGTAGCATTTGTCGCCTCGAAGGATAGAGACTGGCTTGATGGTCAAGATATTCCAAGCGAGTGACATGGATGCTTTGAATGACCGACAGCGGTCGTTGTATGGCTTGTTGAGCCACTGAAGCTATCACACCCGCGGCCATGAGAAAACATGGCTCCAATGCATAATGGGGTCTAATGAGGGGGACACTGCAATTTCCGGACTGGACAGTGTGCACTCTCTGCGCATTAAGAGTATGCAACGACCCATAGTACCACGTGATAAATGAGTAGTACGCCTGAGATTTTATAAATTCGAACGATGAGAAAAAAAACGCATAGCCAAGGGAATCACGCAGGAAGGAAAGGCCCCAACCTGCGAAAATACCCCGAGCTCCAATCTGAGTAAGCTTTTGACGGCCATAATGCCACATACTCCGGTACTGCCCCTCAAGAAGATCACTTGTTCTTAGACGGACTTGGAGAGCATCAAGGGGGGCGGCTACTATAGACTGAATAGTTCCGGCTAGGAATCCGGCTGCGAATGTGTTTGAAGGCGGAGGAGGGGGGTATATACGTTTGACGCCTTGCGACACAGGTTCGTTAAGACTCCCAAGAACTTGAAGATATGATGTGTAAAGTATGGCACCAACTCTGCGGTAGTTAGAGGATATGCACATATATGTGGTACAATGATTGGGAGAGCTCACGCGGCATTCGCTAACAAAGGGGGCATAACTTGATTGGGAATGAAGCGCCAACCATACGTACGAACGGCGTGCATCAAGAGCCCGGGTGTGGTCGTATGCAAGGACCAGCCAGACTTCGCTGAGTGAGGGTTAACAGCCCTGGCAAATGCCTTTGCAGATTTAGAGTAGAACCGGAAAATTCAGCGAAGAACTGAGATGATAGGGACGAGGAAGGCCAGGCTACACACCATATAGCTGCAAATGCAAGGCTTGTCAATATCCAACAGAAATGATTTGAGTGGGCAGCTTGAATTCATACTCAACTCGGGTACGGAAAAAAGCCTTTATAGGTGCCCTGAAATAAAAGGCAACAATTTGCGCACTCAGAGCACGAGTACCAGCAGCAGAGGCACCAGTTGCAGCATTGTGTCGAGATTTCCTTCGAGAGGTTGAGTCCGACTGAATCAGGTCGTCGATGCTCGCTTGATCTGTATGACCAGATGATAGATCATCTGTCATCTTGAAAACTCAGAAGAAGATGTCGCAAGGCCAGGCTTCGAATTTGGCAAAAGAGCACTAGCGGCTAAGACGAAAGCATGGCAAATTAATACTCGATTTCATGAACGACTCAGTCATATGTGCATTGTGTATGAGTAGGAGTGTGACAGATTGGTGAGAAATATTACAACGTTGTGCGATCAAGTAGTATCTCAGATGAAGAATGAAGAGAAACCTGACGAAGTAGTCCTGAAGAAGCCGATGGGGATATCGGCCAGGCTGAGGTCAACACAAATGATGCACTGTACTCCTCAAATACTCAAAAGTATACTTATAACAGACGGTTCACAAAACGGAAATCAAACAGCTCAAACATGTCTTACTAATATCTTACTTAGCCTTCTGAGAACGCGCTTCGTCTCGCGTTAAGATTGCGCCTGGCTTCCTCCGCGACTGTTAATTAAATGCTCAGTTGCGGTCTAACACGCTTCTCTTCCAATTAATTTTTCTGCAACACCGGCAGCTTCAGATCTCGTCCCAGTGTAGTCTGTAGCTTCTCCTCCTACAGCCTATCACTTCGACCATTCCCTTTCCAGTTCCACCTCTGAACGTTCGTTCTAGTTTTGTCCGGGAGTTCTCGTTAAAGGACTGCGTGCTGCTACGTACGGCGAACCTCTAAGCGTTTAGCCCGCGCCACTGGAAACCCTACACCATGGCAGAAGAGATTGTGATTGATAAGAATACATTCTTCAACCGACTCACGAGCTTCTACTCAGCATGGAAAGCAGATAGGCGCTCCAACAATGCCACTTTTGGCGGCGTTTCATCTATCGTTATTCTCATGGGGAAGACAGACGAGGCTAACAGTTTTCAAAAAAACAACGCGATGCATGTGAGTTGTTGCTGAGGTGATAAATAGGCTGGCAGGCAACACACTAATGGACAAATGACTAGTTCTGGCTACTTGGCTATGAATTCCCTGCTACTCTCCTGGTATTCACTACTGAGGTGGTATATGTCGTTACAACAGCTAAGAAAGGTAATTCCTTCGGTCTTTTGATTCATCAAACATTCCTGTGCCCGGTACTTCGATATACCTTTTACTGAGCAACATTAATTTACAGCCAAACATCTTGAGCCATTGAGAGGGGGCAAAGTCCCAGTAGAGATTTTGGTGACCTCGAAGAATCCAGAAGAGAAAACAAAATCATTTGAGAAGTGCATAGAGGTCATCAAGACAGCTGGTGTAAGTTATGCCACGGCTATAAAGGTGAACATCACATGCTAAGGTACAACGTGCTGCTTCAGAAAAAAGTTGGTATCTTGCCAAAGGATACAGCTTCTGGCCCCTTTTCCGAGGATTGGAGGAGGGCTTACGCAGCCGGTGGTGGAGAATTGGAGGAAGTCGACATATCTGGCGCCCTGTCAGCTGCACTCGCAGTCAAGGATACAGATGAACTAGTCAGTTCCTCCAAGCTGCGTCGCGTCAGCTAGAATTGCAATCGTTAACTGTTCTGAAGGTATCCATCCGAAATGCGTCAAGAGCCTGTAGTGGCTTGATGGCCGATTACTTTGTGGACGAAATGTCTCGTCTCCTCGATGAAGAGAAGCAAATGACCCACAAGGCTCTCGCCATGAAGATTGACGCGAAGATTGACGACGCTAAATTTTTCAACAAATTAGCGAAACTCCCAAGTGAATTCGATCCCCAGCAAATTGACTGGGCTTACGGTCCCATTGTACAAAGTGGAGGAAAATATGACCTTCGGCTCACAGCTTCTTCCGACAATAACAATCTTCAACCAGGGATCATTGTCGCAGGATTTGGAATTCGCTACAGGACTTACAGTTCGCTCATCGCGCGTACATACCTTGTTGATCCAAGCAAGTCTCAGGAGGCAAACTATGCTTTCCTTCTGAATGTTCGCGATGCGGTCGTCAAAGACGTTCGTGAGGGTGCAGTGGCTAAGGACTTGTATCACAAAGCGATCAGTTTGGTTCGGGCTAAAAAGCCAGAGCTTGAGACGCACTTCGTTAAATCGGTTGGCGCAGCTGTAGGAATTGAGCTCCGCGATTCTAACATGCTGCTAAATGGGAAGAATGACAAGATATTGAAGAGTGGCATGACATTTTCAGTCACTGTTGGGCTTACTGATGTTGAGGATTCCAGTGCAAAAGATAGGGGTAGCTCCGTTTATTCAATGGTCATCACTGATACAGTCCGTGTCGGCGAAAATGGGCCACTTGTTTTTACGAAAGACGCTGGTGTGGACATGGACTCAGTTTCCTTCTATTTTGGGGATGAAGAAGAATCTGAAAAGCCCGTTAAGGAGAAGAAGGAGGTCAAGTCAAGCGCCATTGCCAGCAGGAATGTCACTCGAACGAAGTTGCGTGCCGAGAGGCCAACCCAAATCAATGAAGGCGCAGAGGCGCGTCGTCGTGAGCATCAAAAGGAACTGGCCACCAAGAAAACAAAAGAGGGGATGGACAGGTTCGCAGGTACTACAGGGGATGAAAATGGGGTCACACACAAAAAGTTTAAGAGATTCGAGTCTTACAAAAGGGATAATCAATTGCCCACAAAAGTGAAAGACCTCACTATCTATGTCGACCACAAGGCTTCCACGGTCATCGTCCCTATCATGGGCCGACCTGTCCCATTTCATATCAATACCATCAAGAATGCCAGCAAGAGTGACGAGGGGGAATATGCCTACCTGAGAATCAACTTTCTATCACCAGGCCAAGGTGTTGGCAGGAAAGATGATCAGCCCTTCGAGGATCTCTCGGCACATTTTCTACGGAACTTGACTCTTAGGTCTAAAGATAATAATCGACTCGCCCAGGTGGCTCAAGATATCACAGAGCTTCGGAAAAATGCACTGCGACGTGAGCAAGAAAAGAAGGAAATGGAGGATGTGGTCGAGCAGGACAAATTGATTGAAATCAGGAGTAAGTGACTCAGAGATCATTGCCTACGCGAGGATTCAGGATAACCATTTTAGACCGTCGTCCTGTCAAATTACCTGACGTTTATCTGCGGCCACCTTTGGACGGGAAGCGAGTCCCTGGTGAGGTTGAGATACATCAGAACGGCCTTCGCTATATGTCGCCCTTCCGCAATGAACACGTCGATGTGCTTTTCAGCAATGTGAAGCATCTTTTTTTCCAACCATGCGCTCATGAGTTGATCGTCTTGATACACGTCCATCTGAAGACACCTATACTGATAGGAAAAAGGAAGACTAGGGATGTTCAATTCTACAGGGAAGCTACTGAGATGCAGTTCGATGAGACTGGGAACCGCAGACGTAAACACCGTTATGGGGACGAAGAGGAGTTTGAGGCTGAACAAGAAGAACGGCGACGAAGAGCAGCGTTGGACCGCGAGTTCAAGGCGTTTGCTGAAAAGATCGCGGATGCTGGCAAAGACGAAGGAGTCGACGTTGACATCCCATTCAGAGAAATTGGCTTTACTGGTGTTCCCAACCGGTCAAATGTCTTAATTCAGCCTACTACAGACGCTCTCGTCCAACTGACTGAGCCCCCGTTCTTGGTGATCACTCTTAACGAAGTTGAAATTGCTCACCTAGAAAGAGTACAGGTAAGTTATAATCTCTTCACTGGTCTTGTCGACTCTAATGTTTCTACAGTTTGGACTCAAAAACTTTGACCTTGTCTTTGTTTTCAAGGACTTCCACCGGGCGCCCGTGCACATCAACACCATTCCCGTTGAGTCGTTGGAGGGTGTGAAAGATTGGTTGGATTCTGTCGACCTCGCTTTCACTGAAGGCCCCCTGAATCTAAACTGGACCACTATCATGAAGACAGTAGTGAGTGATCCCTACGGATTCTTTGTGGATGGAGGTTGGTCGTTCTTGGCAGCAGAATCCGACTCTGAGGGCGGATCGGACGAAGAAGAGGAGTCCGCGTTTGAGCTCTCCGAATCCGAGCTTGCGGCTGCGGACGAGAGCTCGGAAGATGATAGCGAATTTGATGATGATGCTAGTGCTGAAGCAAGTGATGACTTCAGTGCGGATGAAGAGAGCGGTGAGGATTGGGACGAGCTCGAATTGAAGGCGAAGAAGAAGGACAGGGAAGGTGGCTTGGACGATGAGGAGCGGGGCAAGAAACGAAAGCGATAGTTGAGATGAAATGTTTGGCTTTGGCATGGCGACTACCACTCCTGCCACTGCTTCTACTACTATCACTACTGTGATCACAACCTGATGTGCTACCATCTTAATGCAGTCACACATGGATTTCCCGCACCCATTGATCGGTATGACATTTACCGCAAACTCTTAGGGTCCGCTTGACACGCGCAACTGCGACCAAGTAATATAACAGCTGACGTTTCTAACATGATACGTGTATAGGAGTAGCCCTGAGGTGCTGTGTACAGCCTATATGCAGTAAACCTCGACGTGTCTCTACTCCTTCACTTCCCTGCCCTCATGGAAAACCACATATTCCTCATTCTCTCAATTTGATCAGGTGTAAAGTTCTCGTAGCAATCATCAGATGAATAGTCCATAAAATTGTGGATTGCATCCAGACCAGGGAGGTCTGGACATGAGTCTTTCTGAGCCGGACAACCATTAGTCGGTTCAGATTGTTGTGGGGTGTCGTCTATATAGTCGCCTTCGTTATTGGATGAGCAAGTGTCTCCTTCGAATGTATGGAGAAGTCCGTTCCAGTGCCCAATCTCGTGGACGGCCGTTCCTCCTCGGTTGTAATGCGCTAAGGAACCTCCAGGCATAGTCCTGGCCAGGACGTTACAGCCGTCCTTTATATAGGTGGAACGTGGGCTACTGGCATTCATGCTTGGGTCAGGCAGAGTGCAAAAGCCGAGTACGCTGGACGATAGAGTTCCCATCTGTCGCGCAGAGACACCGCGCAATGCTCGAGCACCTCCATCAGATGAAATCTGAAGATCTGTCTGGAAATAAACATTAAGAGTGCTGTAACTCCCACGGCGCAAAGCACTCTTCATGGCAATTTCATCCTGGTTGTGGGCCCATGTATCATTCACATGACGAGTAATGCCTTTGAGGCGATAAGATATGGTGGCATTCTCATATGCCTTTTGTAGATAGATCAACTATACTCGAGTTAATTTGTAGGGACAGGGACCTAGGTGATAGGACAAAACAAACCTGGGAGGCTATCATCTGGTCCGAAACCGAGTTGGCCGCAGCCTGGCTGCTCACGATATGAAACCATGTTTCTATTTCAATCGTGCTTTCGGCCTCTCGGGTCTCATATACAAAGCTCGAGTTGGTTCGTGGTATTGACATACTCAGCCTCCTAAATTCTGCTTTCAATCGTTCGCTGGGCGCAGGCGTGGCACAGAAACCGCGGTCTAAAGACGACGCGCCGCACAAGACCTGCATACCCATCATGATGAGCACCAACAAAGGGCATATGAAATTCCGAGCCATACTGGTTTCTTGAGTAAGATAACAGTTTTCTTTGAAGGAATACCCGAGTGAAATAAAAGAACAGCAAGCTGTTACCAACAGCTACGTGGAATGTGTCGTTAGCCAAGTATAACAACTTGGTCACAGGAATCCTAGGTGCTCGAGAATGCCGTAGCTAGGGGTAGATGCCCGGATGGGGAGAACAGAAGCAGCCTTCCCAGGGATGCGTCTGATAAGAACAGCAACTGATTTGGTAGCTTCAATCAATTTGGTGTAGACAAATATGAGGACATGATCCAAGCAACTCCGTGAACAAAGGCATCAAAAACATCAGAATCCGATTTACTGACGCGATTACCATGTAAAGAAAAGACAGTGTTTAAAGAAAAAAAGGAAAAGAGACATTACATTCCTATGAAAGAGGCGACGAAACGAACACCAGAAAATCCCTATGGAGCATGGGATCCAAATCTGTCATCTCTTCCAGTTGAGGTAGCAGGACTGCCATGGTCGTTGTTCCAGGTCAAATAGGTGTGGTCACCGAGTTTTCTGGATAAAGCGCGGATTAGCAGTGTGGTTTTCGAGCTGCGGAATGGCCAATTGAGGCTTTAGTGCGTACCTGGGTCGTACTAGGTGAGCAATGGTGAAGAGCGCGCCGAGAACAATGCAGACACCACCGACGACTACATACGCGATCCCCATAAAGGGATTTTGGCCACCGATAACAGTTCGAGTGGAAATTAGTATCGACTTCGTACCACCGTACTCAGTGACGGGAAAGCCTACTTTGCCATTAGCAACCTTGGTAATTGCTGGGATACTCAAACGTACGGTCCTCAATGTCGAGCTGGTAACTTCCCGCAGCCATGGTTGTGGTGTCGTTTCGCCGCGACAATTTGCTAAAAGCCGGCAATGCTGCGGTTCTCATCCATACCATGAACTCTTCATCCTCGTGAAGATTGGGGATTCCGTCAACGTATCCATTAGGATAGCGATCATGCCAATTAGGCGGAGGGACCACCTGCCATTTATTGTACTGGGTCTTCTTGATCAGCTGCTTGTCGCTGTCCCACGCTATACCTTTATTCGTCATGTAATATGTCTCAGCATCGTCGCCGTTCAGGAGCTCGGGACTGCTAATTGTGTCATTGAATAGCGAATTTGCAATAAGACCACATGGATAATACGCTTTCCCGGAATGGTCAAGCTTGAGCGGATCGCAAGATCCTCCACTGATAGTTTCGTTGTCGACGGCCTTTCCTTTCAGCTGATCAATATCGAGTGATTTGACATATCTGCGATGATTCTGGTAGAAGTTGGTCAGGCGATAGTACATGAATACGGGCGGTTCTAATTTATCAGGAATTTCGAAAATCAAGCGACAGACGGTTGTCCCATTCTTGTTCAGGCTCTGCCAAGTCGGTGTTGATTGTTCATTGCTCGATTGGAACGAGGTTTTCACCCTATCTGAAATTGAGGTTGGTTGGGAGGATGCCTTGCTGGCGCATTCTGAGTAGTCTATGACTATCTCCTGGACCTGGGGGACTTTAGCCTCCTAGACGTAATAGTTGTTGAAGAAACCACATACCTGCGAGCTGGCCCATAGTAGAAGACCACCGATCGGGGCAAAAATGACGCCAATGACAAAAAAGAGAGGCAACACGCTCTTAGGGGTCAGGATTGGCCTGCATGTGTCAGCTTTCTTAGCTGACTGAGTTTCCATCGGGTTTTATTCCTCACTGCCAGGCTTTTAAACGCTGCTGCCGGAAAGCGGTATCTATTCATCTTTATCAGACTGAAATCAGGCTATCCCAAGGGTGGTGCTGTCCTCACTTGCTGGTCTTCTAGTCTTGGACTTCTTGTCATCGCCAGACCCCCCATGCTCTTCATTGTTGTACTCCGTACGAGTGGCTTCTGTGTGAGACATTTCTCATGAGATCGAGCCCATACGACGCCGGGCCTAAGACGCGGATTGCTAAAGGATGCGTTCCAATTCAAGTATCCGATGAGGCAGGCGTTGCACGATGTCCATGGGCGGGCCGGGTGGCGTGGAATTGAGGATCCGGAAATCGGAAACTGCGTAGTTGGCAGGTAAAGCTTCCCAGTTCCCATAGTCGGGTAACTGCCGTACTGCCGCAGCATCTGTGCATGGCTTGACTGGTCCTGAAACTGGTTTGCTTCAAAATAATACATTGTGCTTGATCTGTCAGAATTACACAATGGTCTATGGTTTTTATACTAGATATGGGTCGTGGTTTGTAGACAAATTGAACCTAGGCACGATGCAGACAATTTACTGGCAAGATAATACAGATTCTTGATTCTGAGTTGAAAGCAAAGGCAGGTATGTGCCCTAAATGAACATGACCAACCCCGCGCCGGAGGCTTGAGTAAATCGCGGCACAGAGACTTGATTGTAGCAACATGACCCAAGCCGACATGAACATACTATTGCAGAAATGGAATGGGGAGAAGCCTGAAGCAATCGGGGTATTAATTATAAAACACCAATGGTTAATAAAATGCATAGAACACCGCAATGATCGCTGGGCGGCAAGAAGTTCTATGCGATCACAGGAAGGCTGCTATGTCTAGGTGCAAATTTAAGCAATATACCACAATCATGGTTAGTGAGTGATGAGGTTAACAAGCGCGTGAACAATTGTGATATAACATGATGCACTGCCAAACTTCGAATACCGGATTGCTTATTACCCAGGAGGAAAGGCGGTAGTAAGACATCTTCGATGTAAGAGAAAACTTGAGATTCCAAGCCCTACTGTTGTCGATACTGTTGAAAATGTTCTGGGTTGAACCAGCCCACGCGTTCGTAAGCAGTCCACAGTTTGCTTGCCTTGTTCACGTCGATCTTGCAGGCCTGTTGGGCGTCTGTCTTTCGAAACTCCTTACCAACATTTAAGGCCTTGACTCTAGCTTCGAAGATCCGCCGCTTGCTGCACAAATACGTTGCGCATGAGAGCCTCAAGGTTGCTGCCAGGCTAAGCTCTGCTGAACTGAGTAGATCCCTGTCAGGGTCGAGACTGAGGTCTAACACCTGCCCTTTCCAGTCTGCTTTCAGCGCCTTTGCATTGCCACCAAGAGTCTCTATCGAAGGAGAAAAATCTTGGATGGAGCTATAGTCGATATCGTCTCGATTAGTTCCTATAGTGCGAGCTTGCCTCGCGCTTGATGGCGGGAGGTCAAAACTCTCAAGGATTTTCTGCTTTGGTGTAGACTTCGGTGTTCGCTTTACTCTAGAGGCCCGTTGAACACGAGGCTGTGCAGCCAGCGCCCTTTTCGCTGGTGCTGGTGCCAGTGTCTTCAACTTGGACTCGATTGACCGTGGGCGACATCGGTTCATCAGTAACAACTGACGCTCCAATGTCTCTCGCTCCTCTTTGGCCCATGCTGCTGGATTGCGATTAAATTGCGAAGATACGATCGGTACGCATGAAAGAGCTAGAAGATACTCGTCGCGCGTCGGCTTATTTAGTTTGTTCTCGAACATCGCCATGTGAGAATTGATATGTTGGTTGACCAACGCTTCCGCGGTGTTGGGAAGCATGGGCCCAAACAAAGGTTCGTCAGTGGCAATGTCATTTATAGATTCATGTCGGGGGAATAGAAGAGGATCTCTGGAAGTGCCAACAGCATCTTTGTCAATTTGTTCGGAGACATATGATTTCCTCTTTTTAGTTCCAGCATAGGGCGTAACAGGAGGGGATGGCAAGTCCATTTCTGATTGAGTACGCTTCCGATTGCCTGGGATAGGAGGAAGTTCCATACTATGACTATATGCTGGATCCTGCGACAGTTTGAAACTGGACATCGTAGTCGGATTGAAGACCTCCAGAGGTTTCGACTCTGGAGGCGACATCAGACTGGAAACGGATGGGAGACGACTCATTTTGGCCTTATCGCTTGGGTTTAGCGACGAGGCAGTACTGAGTGAGGTCATCACGGAGAAAGATTCCCAAGCCCCGGTCACAGGCACGGGCAAGGGTGAGTCAAAGTTTAGGGTTTATAAAAAATGTTGTTGAAAGCAGAGATCACTGCTTTTAAGGTCAGCCCTGGGTAAATGTAATCTTCGAGTACAAGGTGGAAAGGTGCTATGGATATTGATAGGGTGTTAATGGAAGTCAATGGAATTGAGACCTGATCAATGCTGGCAAAACACACGTGCTGTTGATTTGTCAGGGCGCCCTCTTTGTCTGGTGGCAATAAGCAGGTATGATTTGGGTCTCGGCGATAAGGCTCACAATGGCCGAGATGAATGGATACTAGGTATAAGGCGAGGACAAATATTTCCTGCTGGTGCCTTGCGCTATGGGGGGGAAGGGTTCGCAAAGAGAGCTCACGAGATCTTTAAACCAGCGGAATTTGATCTTTCTTACTTCCTATGAACCCCTTTTCCAAAAACAGGCTAAGGTAAGTATGAGTCAACGCGCCGATGGCTGGGGGCTGAGGGACTAATAGAAGCAGATTCAGCAGCGCTCATGGGATTGCGGGGTTGGCGCGTGGCGGCATTGGGAGGCAAATATTTTATGTAGAGCCAGTGAGCCAGTACCTTGGTCTATGATAATCAGGAAGCTGACTGTGTGGAGGCTGTGAACCTGATGACCTGCAAAGGTCAGGGGCAGAAATCACTTATCACTGATATGTTATGTGTCACTACACTCGCACGTTAGCAGCAGAAACGATGATGCTATGGGGCATACCATATGGGGCGGGTCGGTCGATGATCTGCCACATGACGACAACCACCTTGGAAAAGCGGGGTCATCATTGCTGGTCATATGTACTGTACTCTGTACTGTACCTTGTAATAGAAAATGTGTGCGCCTGAAGTTTTCATTTCAATTCAATGCTTTTTCTGATTTGGCCACTTCCAGTGAGGGGCAATGAATCCACTTGGCGGTGTGTGTGGTACCCGACAAAGCATGCATCATCTGAGCTGATTGGCGTAATCGCCGGGCTGCAGGTTTACTACTCGGGTTTCAAAATATGTACAGAGCATGGAGTAGGTTAGTAGTTTTTGGGTGTACCAACCCACAGATGATCATTAGAAGTTATTCCTCTGCTACTCATAGTACTCGTACCATGTACTATGAGCATGTACTCAGTATGTCAGACGAAGGCTTCCAATCACGAGTTATTTCGGTGATACAGAAACCACGTGAATAGATTTATCGTAATTGGAATGTACAAGTATTTAGTTATCTATTCGTATGACCAAAAGCATACTAAAGGATGCCCTCCCAGCTCGGGAAGCTATGTATATTGTCTCACAGGCAATTGCTGAGCATGATTTGCCCCGGGACCAGGATTAAAGACGAGCTAAGGTTTAGATTATACATTCATGATATAACTATATGTATATGTTCTGGATACCGTTTAACTAAATACACGTAATGATTACATATACTTGATCCAAGAGGTACGATGCTAGATAGTTGACAAGTGAGATGATCGCTCATAATATTCGTCCAGGCATTCGCTAGCGGCTGACTTCGTAATCGCCGAGCATCATCGCAGCCTGTGCATGCTAGGTAGTTCAAGAAGTTTTAGGTGCTCTGTGCTCTGCAATCTTAGTTGGTAATTGATACAGTAAAGTTGCCAGTTTCAACAACAACTGCGGCCAACAAGCTGGAAGAGAACCTTCAAAATTTGGGTAATGTCTCTGCTTTCTTCATTTTAACAATCTCGTCAATTAGTTGGACATTAAGTAATGCCTGTCGGGCTGCCTCGTCCCCTGCGATAGCCTTGTTAGTACCCTGGCCGGAACCGAGATGCTTGTTGTGCCAGCCCCATCCGGTAAGATATACCCCAACATAGAAGAGCTGTGTTCCCTTCCCTTGCGGCGAGGGAGCGCGTTCATCAGCGTAACGAAGCTTGACGCCCTTTCCCATGATCTTCTTAGCAAGCGCTTCCTTGGCATGCAAAGTAGACCTTTGGTCGCCAAGTCGCTCAAGCATCGGCAACCACAGCTTTGTCAACCATTCTTCAGCTATACCATAGCCGTCGCTTGGACTAGATAATACAAGACCCGCGACATATGCTTCGAAAATGTCCGCCTTTGTTTTTGTCCACCTTTTTGGTTGATCCGCGTAGTGCGACGGCACAGAGGCTTTGGTGTCAAATCCATATCTTGTTGCAAAGTCGGCTAATGTATCATTTCTTACGAGTGTCTCACGGATCTGCGATATTCGACCAGATGATATATCCTGGAACTTGTCCCAAATAAGTCTCGTGGATATGACTTCGATGTACGCATCGCCAAGGACTTCAAGGCGATCGTATGTAGCGCCGATGTCATTCTTCATGCCTGGATGCGTGAAAACCGCGTTTCGAAGGGCGCTATCCGTGATCCGAGGCAGATCCGGGAGCTGGGAATTATGCTTGTTTGCTATGATCTTGGAATTCTGATCCTGTGAACTGTTGGATGAAGGAACATGGACTTCTTCGTGACATAGGGCAGCATCGAGCTCTGTCAGAAGCCTCATGATATCTGAAGCTGCCTGACGGTTCGTGATCATCGAAAGGCTGCGGTTGTCGATAGCGTCGCGAACCACAGCCTTCAGGTCAGAAAATGCTTTATCATGCTGCCCACGCAAGATGGGTGGATGTTGGGCGCGTTCTGGTGCATTGCGCTGCTATTGTCAGGATTCAAAACATACAAGTCCGGTATTTAGAGCTGCGGGTCACCTTTATCTTTTTATCACTATCAGTTGATGCTGGGGAAAAGACAGACTTCCTTTTCGAAGGCATATTGGGGGATTTGTGTACAAGCCAAACATTGTGACTGCATAGATCATTTCGGGTCTGGAAAAATACCGCGGTCACGTGGCGTGGCTTCAAAAGTAGATACGGGGTACAGTCTTAGGCGCAGTTTGTAACTCCATCTCAGTGGCTATTGCCCGATTGCCCAGAGATGGCCACCCAATACAGCCGAGTATTAGAGCTGGCAAAGGTACGATGATTCAGGGAAGATGTGAATTGTGCCAAAGATATTTGCTTCTTTCCTACCCCTCATCATACTTGTTGTGGACTTCAACTCACCTCTCGGCAGGTCCAGTGCCGGATCTTCTCACTAAACTTCAACCCGGAGAGGCTACGCCTGGGAAACAAGGTCCTACGTCAAAGACTGCGCGGTCCGAGTCTTTCGGCATGGTATCCCAAGAAAACCGTCTCTTTCCGAGATTTGCAAGCCACATACAAGCCCCTGGGCTTGACAATGTTTGATGAAGGGGAAGATGATCGGGAAGAAGCCATCCAGATGTATGTTCCCTGACAATCCTCTGGAACCATTCTTACCGGTGTCAATAGTGCCAAGCTACGAGGGAAAGGTAGACCAAAGAAAAAGAGAACCGCCGCAGGTAAGTCTTACCAACTTGATGGCTGCAACATGCGAGAGACATGATCTCATTCAAAACCACAGAATCGCGGTCCGCCAAGAAGAAGAAATAGTCTACCATTAGCACATATCGCAGACTGCACGTCTAGATTATTGGAATTGAGACATCCTGTTTACCTCCTGCCGTGGAATAGGCATGGCATCGTTCCGAGCCCGGTTTATTGTAAATGATTGCATGTGAGCTTGATTACTGGACAAAACACTGAAAAGACCCAAATCACAAACATCGGGCCTCTGGGGATCTATGTAGTCGACAATAGATGTTCAATGGGTCAATCACAGTCAATCACGCGGGTCAATCACAAACTCCATACATTTGAAGTTTTGGCGCAGCGCAGAAAATTGCGGCTTGAGATCCCAGATCATATCTGGTCTTTGCAAGGGAACCAGTGTCTTGTAGTCCCCAAGAACATATGCATTAAGCGTACAATTAGAATCCCTAGCTAGACTACCTCTTATCCGAGAGTGACAATGCCACGTGATTCGAATTGCGTTAGTGGCTGGAACACCTACGGACCACGCAACTTCCTCGCCGCCCTGCTCCTAGGCACAAGAACCTAGCCTGTTGACCTACCTACCAATACTACGCAATTCACACAGCTTTTCTAGCCTATCGGTTGTATCCCTTAGCAGGTCACTGCGAAGCCAAGAGAAGAACAACCGAGTGTTCTAATCATACTGACAGCCAGCTATGAAAGCCAGTAAAAATCAGCTGAGAAGAGCAAAGAAGAAAGCTCTGAAGTCTCAGGTACGTTTTCGATTCAAAGCCTAGCAACGACCTTGTCAATTGATTCGCGCTTTGTACAGGCTAATTCGACCGACATTATCCGCGGCACGCCTAATGGGCAATCCGCGGGACATGACGACCCTTCGCTCCCTGGACCCGAAGTTATTTCGCAAAACTTCCAAAGTATCATACCTTCGGAGGGAGATGATTCACTATGGCATTTATATAAGGATGTCATTGGCAAATTTGAAGACTCCGAGGATGGAAGACCGGAAACAAAGGAGCTTCCCAGACCTATTATTTATTTCGATGACGATAATGAAATCCCGGACGAAGAGGCGAAAGAGCCTATTTTGTCAAGACGAAAACGGAAGGAGTTGAACAAACTTTCTGTCGCCGAATTGAAGGCAATGGTTCGAAAGCCAGAGATCGTCGAATGGACAGACACATCAGCGCCCGATCCAAGGCTGCTTGTTCACCTCAAATCGCATCGAAACGTTGTGCCTGTACCAGCGCACTGGTCATTGAAGCGAGAATATTTATCCTCGAAACGAGGAGTCGAAAAGGCTCCGTTTGCATTGCCGAAGTTCATTCAGGAAACGGGGATATCTGAGATGCGTGATGCTGCTTTGGAGAAGCAAGAGCAGGCGACTTTAAAACAAAAGCAAAGAGAGAGGGTTCAGCCGAAGATGGGAAGGTTGGATATCGATTACCAGAAGCTCTATGAAGCATTTTTTCGGTTTCAAACAAAGCCAGAACTCACACGTTACGGGGAGGTTTACTACGAGGGCAAGGAATATGAGACTAATCTAAGACATCTTCGGCCTGGAGAGCTTAGTGCTGAGTTAAAAGAGGCTTTGAATATGCCCCCGGGTGCCCCACCTCCATGGTTGATCAATCAACAACGGTATGGTCCGCCTCCGTCCTATCCTGCTCTCAAAATACCAGGTCTGAACGCTCCCCCGCCTCCAGGCGCGATGTGGGGATATCACCCGGGTGGGTATGGAAAGCCTCCGGTCGATGAGCATAATAGGCCCCTCTACGGTGGTGACATCTTCGGTGTTCTACAGCCTCAGCAGGCTGTCCAGCAGGGTGAGCCTGTGGAGAAGGATCTTTGGGGCGAATTGCAGGCACCGGAGTTAAGTGACGATGAGAGCGATGACGATGAAGAAGACGCAGCTAGCAGTGTTGCGGATGGTGATGAGGATGTGGACACGGGAATGCAAACTCCTAGTGGTTTGGAGACGCCCAGTGGGTTGACATCCGCTGTTCCAACGGAGACAGGCGGCCCTGAAAGCATTGCTGGTGAGTTCGACGTGCGGAAGCATTATCGAGGAACTCAAACAGAGGAATCCACAGCCCAGAGAAGCGCCTTCCAGATTATCCCAGAGAGGCAGGCTCATGTCCAGGGATTTTTTGGGGCAGATAGAGTCTATGATCTTCACAAGACTTCGGACAACCTACCGGTTCTGGGATCTGATGACAGCACCAGAAAGCGGAAAAAGCCGGGTGATGTCGATGTTTCTTTTGACCCAGATGCTTTGCAGACGGGAGACGGAATGGGGCAGGCTGATATCAAGAAACTCTACGAGTCACAGAAGTATCGCGACATGGACCCAGGTTGGAATTTCCAGGAGGACTTGAGTGACATGATTGCTCATGAGAGTCGTAAAAGGCTGAGAAAAGAGGATGAGAAACGTAAGAGATAGAAGGTACATTCTAGTACTTAGTCAGGTCATAAGAGCAAGGTGACTGAAGCCGACTCCATCATTGTTCCACCATTGCGAGTTCTGCTGTTCTCGACCGGGTGCTCTTATCAGTTGCTGGAATTAGATGTTAAGCTGTCCTGAACTCTCTGTGTTTTTACTGTTAGGGGAATCAACTAAACCTTTTCCTAGACCATAGATGTGAGATACTATACTATTTTGCTGAGCCTCGGCTGTGTAAGGGCCCAAACCAGCCCTTGCAATCTTCGCGGTTATCGCGAGGAGAAATCTATATAGCAAGCCTCAGATATTAACCATATAATAATTAAGCGAGCCGGCCGCAGTTTTTATAAAGATAGCAGCTGTCTTATAGATTAAACAAATTAAAAGAATTAAGAATAATATTCTATTATAATATATTATTATTTTAGATCTTATAAAAATTATTTATTTATTATATTATTTTATTACTTTAGCTTTTATAATCTTACTATTTATATTTTAGAAAATAATTTATTAGATAATAAATAGATGTAATATATAAAATTGAATTAAAAATAATATTTCAATATACTATAAAGCAGATTACTTATTTTATTATTTTTTTTAAAAAATACTAAAAGTTAATAAGATTTTTTCTTAATTTAGAAAATATTTTTGCAAAGGAAGTTATATCTTAAATATTTAATAAAAATATACGATTGATTTAGAAGTTTTAATTATTTCTAAAAAAATATTTAAAATAATTTTATTAGTTAATATCTAAATTAGTACTAAAAATAATATCTAATATAAATTATTAATTTAATTAGTTTTTTATTACCAGTTGTGTTATAATACAGACCTAATATATCTATTCTATCTGTTTAATCTATTTAATTTATTTAATCTATTTAACTCTAATAATCTGACTATTTTTTCTAACTGTTTTATATATAATCTATAATCTTTTTAATTAATTATTTATTTCTAATTCTATTATAGTTCTTTAAGCTATATCTTATTTATAAATCTAATAATTATCTAATCTAATAGCTAGTAAAAAACTTAGAAAACTAGTTATGAAAAATTATTTAGTTAGAACTATTATTTCTATTATTTAACTAAACTAAAAACTAGTTACTAGTTTATTTTTTAATATTATATAATTTTTATTTTTAAAAATAGTAGTTCTAATAAAATATTAGTAATTTTATAATTTCTAGCTATACTAATTAATTCAGAAAAGTTTACTTAATATATTAGTAAATATTTTAAAAAATAATATAATTATTATAATAGATTACATTAATATATTATAAATATTAAAGCTGTATTTACCAAGACCTAATATATTATTATTATAAAAAATATACTATTTTTTTATTAAATAAAATAAATTTAAAAAAAAACTAATCTAAACTACTAGTTTATAAAAATAAATACTATTTAAAAAATTATTTAAAAAAAAACTAAGTTTAGATTAAATATATTAAAGCTATTCAGATTACTATTCTTATAATAAATATTTTAGTATAAATTTTGAAATTTAGATTTATTATTAAAAATACTATAGCTATTCTAATAGAAATAATTATATTAATTAATTTTAAATCTTTTTTTAATTTTTTTCTAAATATTTATTTAATTTTAATAAGTTTAAAAATAACTATTCTAACCTCTACTACTTTATTAATTAGATCTAAAAAAATAAAAATTAATACTAACTAATATATTATATTTATTTTTTATAAGATTTATATTATTAGCTGTTTTAAAAAAGATCTTATATCTAAATATAATTCTATATTAAGAATAAAAAAATATTTTTTAAATTATTTAAATATTTTTATTCTTCGAGAATACTTCTTTAAAAATCTAAATAAAAAATATATTATTTAAAATAATTTTTTTAATTTCTGCCAGAGATAATAAAACTTTTATAAATATTTTATTAAATTTTAAAAACTTATTTATAAAGCTTAAATATATTTAGATATATTTTAACTAATATTCAAATAGAATTTTAATTATAAACTTAAGTTTATACTTATAAATAATATTTTTTTTGAAAAAAATTATTTTATATTAGTATATTTTTTTAAAATCTAAAAAATTACTATATATAGTATTTCTATAAATCTAAATCGAGTAATTAATTTTAAAAACTTTTTATTAATTTAATATTATATATTTAGAAAAACTAATTTAAATCTTAAAATAAAAATTATTTAAAAAACTTATTATTTTTAAATATAATTTTATAAATCTATTTACTATATATTACTGGTTTTTTTACTAAAAAACTAATTATTATAATTATTAAAAATACTTTTACTATAAATTAGACTGCTATTTTATTAGAAATTATTCTGAGTCTAATATTAGAATATTATAAATAATATTTATATATTTTTTATTATTAAATTTTGGCTTTAACCGCAGCCCTTTGGCTTACTTGCTTAATTTCTTATATATTTTAACTACAGTCCTTTAGTTTGCTTACTTAATTTTTTATATATTTTAACCATAATTCTTTAGCTTACTTACTTAATTTTTTATATATTTTAATTATAGTTTTTTAACTTATTTACTTAATTTTTTATATATATTAATTATAGTTTTATATTAAAATAAATAAAATTATAGATATTAATATGGTTTTATATTACTATATAGTCTACTATTATATATTTTATTAATATTTTAAATATTTAAAAAGATTTAATATTAATATATAAATTTTTATATTTATAAATAAAAATAATATCAATTCTAAAATTATATATATAATTAGTATATTATTATAATTAATAATACAGCCGGTATATTATTTATTAATATATTTTATTATTAATTATATTATATAATACCGAACCAGCCGGTTAGTTTTAATTATAATTAAATAGTAAAAAATTATATAATTACTAATTTTATTTATAATTAAATATTTTATTTTTATATTAAATATATTAATATTATTTTTTTATTTAATTTTAATTTAGAGTCTAATATTATATTATATCTTTTATTATTTAGTCTTATTTTTCTAACATATTTTATAATATTATTTAATCTTAATATTTTTAAGCTTATTATCAGGTGGTTATATAATATATAAAAAACTATTTTAAAATAAAACTACTAATTTAATATATAATTATATTTACTAAATAAATTTATAAAATTATTAGCTAACTATATAACTAATTTATTTTTATAAAATAAATAGATTTATAAAATATAATTATAATATTATACCAGATAGTATTAATAATCTAATTTAATTTTTTAAGAATTAGATTTAAATAGTTTTATTAGCTATTTTAAAAATAAAAAAATTAAAATAATAAAATTTTATAATATTTTTTATAATTTTATCTATTTTTAGTTAGATTTATATTATTAGATTTCTATTAATAATTTTTAATAATAATATTTTTTAAATATATCTGCGGTAGAGTAATAATCTATTTTTATATAAAAACTAATATTTAAAAATTATCTAAAAATAGATTTAAAATATTTTTATAAAAGCAGATAATATTATAATAATAATATAAATTTAAATAATAAAATATTTATATTTTAGAAATATTAATCTATATATTATAATTCCGGGTAATATTAAAAAACTAATTTATAATATTTAATATTAGCTGTTTTTTTTAAAGAGAAAAAAGTATATATTAATTATAAATTATTAATATATTATTCTAGTTTATAATATTCTTTTAGACTAATATCTACTATTTTAATTTAAGAAAAAAATTAAAAGAAAATTATAAAAATTAATATAAAACAGCTTAATAAGGCTAATATACTATATATTAATTAATTTTAGAAAAATTATAATATAAAAACTAAGTTTTTTCTAATAGTTATTATTTTAGATTTATATATAATTAACTAGCTTATTTATAACTAGCTATATTTATAAAAATAGATATTAAATATAGAATAATTTAACTTCTAATATTATACTATTTAGTATAATTAATATTATTTTTTAGAGATATTTAATATTATTATAATATTTTTATATACTATTTATTTTATATAAAAAATTATAACTTATATTAATATTAGATTTATAATATTTTAAATATTTATTAATATTATTTTTATTAAAAAAATTATTCAGCTATCTATTAAGTCTGCTTAAAGTAAATAAAAAAAAATTAAAATAATATACTATTATAAAATCTAGTTTTTTTTAAGCTAGATACTAATAATATAGTTATTATTAATATATTATAATATCTGATTAATACTAAACTAAATATAAAAAAATTTAAATTAATATTACTAAATATATTATTAATTATATTTTAAAAAATATATAAATTCTAGCTGATATATCCGGCTAAAATAAACTAATATAAAAAATTTATATTATAATTTTTAGATTTAATTATTTTATTTATTATTAGATTATTTTTAATTTATTTTATAATATTATAGTTAATATATCTACTAATACCAGTATTTATAATCTTTATTTTATTTAGTAAAAAATATTTATATAGTTATTTAAAAAAGATTATTATAGTAAGTATAATATTTAGTATAATAATTTTTTTTATAATAATTTTTATTAATATTCTTACTATTATTTCTATCTACTGATATATAGAAGATTTTATTATTTATTAAAAATTTAAATAATTAATTTATTATACCAGTATTAATATTTCTACTATTAAATATAATAAAATTAGTAGTTATATTAATTTTTTTTAAAAATATTTTTAAATCTATTAGTCTAAATCCATTATTTAGAGAATTTAATATAAAAATTATTTATTAAAATATTTATAGCTATTAATTAATACTTTAATAATAATAAGTTTAGTTAATAATATTAAAAAAATATTTAATTATTACTATAATATTTTTATAATACTATTAATTCTAATAAAATTATTATTATTAATATTCTGATTATTAGAAGCCGAGAAGCTAAATATAAATATAATAAGATTTTAAAAAATAATATTAAAAATATTTATAATTAAAATATACTAAAATAATTATAGCTAGAAATAAAGTAGTTAAATATAATAATAAATTTATTAAAAATAATATTAGATTTTAATAATAATAATTTTTTGATTTTTTAATCTAGTTAAAAATATATTTTTAAGATTATTTTTTTAGTAGTTTATTTCTATGAAAATAATTATATATTTTAGATTTTTGAATATAATATATACTAATTAATTAATCTAGCTATAATAATCTTATTAAAAAATATTTATAAATAAAATTATAATATAATTATTTTATAAAAATTATAAATCTTAATATATATTAATTTTATTTATTATTTTTTAAAAATAAAAAAAATTATATATTAATTTAGCTAATCTTTCTACAGCTGTTATATCTAAAAATATATATTTTTATTTAAAAAAACTTTTAGTAGGTTTTTTTTTATTATAATAAATATATTATATTAATATATATTTATTTAAATTTAGCTGAAAAAAAATACTACTAGTATTAATAATATATAATATTTATAATCTTTTAAAAATATAAAATAATTTTAAAATAATAGTTCTTACTAAAGTAATAGTAGTTATAAAAAAAATTTAAATTAAAAAATCTAATATTTAATAATTAATAATTTTAATATTTATAATTTTTTCTAAATAAAAAACTATTTAATATTTAATTTATAGTTTAATATTAAGTATATAAAGCAGCTAAAGATTCTAATTATATAATAATTTTTAAAAATTATTATTTTAGTAAATATAATTATTCGGCCGGCTTAAACTAACAGCTAGTTTTAATTAATTAGTTTACTAATTAATCTATTAAGTGGTTTATTAACTAACTAACTAGTTAATTAGTTAATTAGTCTATTAATTAATTAATCTAAATTTATTATACTATAATAATCTAAACATCTGTAAGTTTTATAATAGTAGATTTAAATTATAAAAATTTTTAAATTTTTCTAAAAATATTAAAAAACTGCTATAATATTATTATTAATCTTTATCTTATTTTTTAGAAATATTAAAAATAAGTTTATTATATTAAAATAATAGATTATTTTTTAGATATTTTTAATTATTTATTTATTAATATTAAACTTAATATATAGCTGCAGTAGAAGTATTTATATTTTTAATATAATTAAAAAATAATAAATGTTATTAAGCTTATTATTATAATTATTTTTTTTATATTTAATAAATAATATTTTATATTAACTGCTGTTATTAATAGTTTTATTAATAAACTAGTAGATCAAATTATTAAAAATATTAAAATATTTATTTTCTAGCTGTAAATTATTTTATATTTTAAAACTGGTTATAATCTAATATACTACTATTTATAAAAAACTATATAAATATAAAAATAAAAAATTATTAACTTTTAATAGATTTATTATTATATTTTTAAAGCTTAAATATTAAAATATTAATATATAATCTAAATAATAAAAAAATAAATTATTTATTTTTATTATAAGATTTATTAAAATTATATAAAAAAATTTAGCAATAATTTATATAAAATATAAAATTTAATAAAATAAAATAAAAACTGTTTATTATATTAAGTATATATATTTTTAATAAAAAAAATAATACTATTTACTATTTTTTAAAAATTAAAACTAAAATATTATTTAATAATTTTTTTAATATTTTTTTATAGATCTTACTAATATCGCCGGCTATATTTATTTAAAGAAAATAAAATAGTTTTTTATTATTATTATTAAAATAATAAGAATTATTTACCGGCCGGTATTTAATAAGATTTTTAAATTTAATAATATTTTTAATTAAATATTATAAATAATTATAGCTGTTGGAATTTCTAGACTAATTTTTTTACTAATAGAATTATTTAATTATTATATAAAATAAGAATATTATTTTTAATATTTTTAAAAATTAATTACTATTATTTTCTACAAGCCTGATAAAAATAATTATAAAATATTTAAAATATATTAGCTAATTATTTTATTTAATATCTTAAAAAAGATTTTAAAAAATATAATTATTATTTAATTAAGCTATTTAATAAAGATTTATTTATTATTTTTAAAGAATTATTTCGGCGGCTGCTGCGGCCGGGATATTAAAATAATATTTTATATAATAATTAAAATTATTATTATAATTTAAAAAAAAATTATATTAATTTTATATTTAAATATTTTTAGTATTTTTAATAATATTAGTTATTTAAAAATATTATATAATCTCTGTAAGTTTTATATTTTAAAAATAATTATTTATTAAATCGAATTCTTTTTTAAAATAATAATATACTATTTTAATAATATCCGAATATATCTAATTCTAAAAATAAATTATTATAAAAATTTTTTTAAGTTTATTTTTATTTTTAATTTTTTATATTTTTTATAATATAGATTTTATAATAAATAAGTTTATAAAAAATATTAGCTATATTAATAATAATATTATTATTATAATAAAAGATAATAAAAAAAAGAACTATATTATATTAAATTAAGAATTTTAGTATATTTATAAAATATAATCTATTATATATATATTAGTATTTATATTTTGAAATTTTTATTTTATTTATTATTATTATTTTAAATAATTAAAATTAATAAAAAAAGTTTTTATATCTATTATTAAGCTAGCTATAAAATCTGTTATATTAATTATTCTAAGCTTAAAAAGTAGCTAATATATTAATATAAATTTTACCAAAACTAGTTTTAATAAAAAATAGTTTTAAATTTATTAGTTAGATTTACGGCCGAATATTAACTAGCTGGATTTTTTTTAAAATCCGAAATATCTATTATATTAGATTTAAAAAAAAGAACGAGTTGAAAAAATATTATATTTAATTTTTTAAAATATTATTTAATAAATATTTTATATTTAATATTTATTTTTGATATACGGAGGTCTATATTTTAAAAATTCTATAAATTATTAAATTTTTAGAAAAATCTAATTAAAAGCTTATTTTTACTAAATAATATTTCTTTTATATTATTTATATAATTTTTATAATAATATATATTATATTAGTTTAATATATTTTTTAGATTTATAATTATATTAAATAATATAACTAGTAGATCTATATATTTAATAAAATCTAATATTATATAAATAAGATTATATCTAAAGATTTCTATTTAATAAATATTAATATTTTTAATATAAAATTTTAGTTTTTTTTTATTTTAAAATATTTTTATTATCTGTCTGCAGATTTTTTTTTAGTTAATTATTCTTCTATTATATATTTATTTTATTAATTAGTAAATATTTTATTATAATCTGGTTGTTCGATTACTACTAGAATTTATAAGCAAAAATCTAAAACTTAGTACTAATATTAAATTTATTAAAATAAAATAAAAACTTTTTTTATAATAGTATTTTTTAAAAATAATAATTAGTATTATTAAAAAAAAACTTTTATAATATATTTTATTTATATAATTATAGTTCTAACTATTATAAGAATTTATATTAATAGATTAAAATTATTAATTAATATTAATCTAATAAAATAAATTAGTATTATTATTATAATTTTTAATCTTTTAATAGTTTTTATAATTTATATAAAAATAAAATAAAAATATATAATACTAATAATAAAACTAGTTAGTATTATTCTTATTTTTCGAATAGTAAGAAATAATCTAATTTTTTAGAATTTTTTAAAGATATATACCGATAATTAAAATATTTTTTAAATACTAAAAAATCTAAGACTTTTATTAGAGTAATATCTAATAAAAAAATTATTAATTTAATTAATTAAAAATACCAGCTTAATACTAATACTAATATTTTTAAAATTTAAAATATTATTTTTCTTTAAATACCCGCGTATGTAGATATTCTAAAAAATAAATATATTAATAAAATAATTAAATAAATTATAAAATAAAAAAAAACTAGTTTTTATAATCTACTACTATAAATTTAAAATAAAATAGAAATAATTTTAAAATTTTTTATTCAGATCTATAATCTAATATATGAAAATAATAATATAGTAAAAAATATTCTACTAAAAAGTTTTTTACTGATATTTCCAGATATTATATTATTTATAAAAAAATATTATACTAAAATATATTAAGTTTTTTAATAATATATTTATTTTTATTAGATATAAAAAATATTAATATTAATATACTTTATATATAGCGAGCTGTTATTATAATAATAAATCTTAATAAAAAAACTAATCTTTAAATAATTTATTTAAATATAAAATATAGTTTAATTCTAATTAGTAAAATCTTTATCTTAAGTATTAAAAATATTAAGTTTTATTTTATTAGTAGAAATATTTATATTATAAATATTAGTTTTAAATATATTATAAGTAAGTATATTATTCTTGAGATATACTTTCTAAAAATAATAATAAAATAAAAAAATATTAGTTTTTTAGTTAAGCTGTTTAATATTAAATATTAATATAACTATATTACTATAAGAATATTTATTATAAATAATCCTAAGTTTAAGATAAATATATTTATTAATACTAATATAATTAATTATAAAAATATTTTATTTAACTACTACTATTAAAAGATATATTTAAAAAACTATATAAATATACTAATTAATATTAAAATTTAAGCTAAAAAATAAATAAATATATTAATTTATTTAGTTAAGTATATAGTAGTACTAATATATAATATAATATATATATCTATTTATATAAAAATAAAACTATTAGAAGATATAAATTATATATTTAAATTTTTATTATAAAACGATCTTATAGTATATATATGTTTAATTAATTTAGATTTTATTTTTATATAAATTATAAATCAAATCTTATATAATATAATAATAGCTAGATATACCAGACTAGAAATAGTTTTAAATAATAAATATATTATAATATACTAAATAAAAAAATATATAATAAAACTGGCTTATTATTCTAATAAGTATAATTTACAATATATTAATTTAATTAGTTTTAATAAATACTAGTAGTAATATTTTATCTGCTTTTTACTAAAAAATATATACCAAATTTATATTAAAGAGTAATTAGTATATACTACTAATTTTAAAAATAATAAAAGAATTCTAATTAAGAAAAGACTAATTTTTTTAAATAAAAAAATATATAAAGATATTAAAATAATAAGTATAAAGATAGTAAGATAAATAATAAAAATAAAAATACTCCGAAAAATAGAAATAAAAAAAATTAACTAAAAATTATAAGTTTTTATATTTAGTTTTAAAAAATATTATTATATTATTAATATGCTAAGTTATTTATAATAAAAATCCTGAAACTATTTATTATCTTATAAAAATAATTAATAAATATAATATATAGATTAAGTTAGATAGGTCTAATATTAGAATAATTAATATATCTAAAAATTAATAGCTAAAAATATTAATAAAAAAATACTAAGCTGTTTAAGCTATATATATATTATATTAATAAATAAAATTAAAAAATTATTAATAAAATATTTAATTTTTTATATATTTAAAAAAATATTTTTTATTAAAAGCTATATTTTTATAATATATTTAGTATTTATAATCTAAAGAATAGTAGTCGACTTTATTACTAGTATAAAAATAATAAAAAAATATATAGTAGTTAATTTACAAAAAGCTAATAAAAAAATTATATTAGATTTTTATTTAGTTTTATTATAAAATAATATTATTTAATTAGTAGCCGGCTGTATTTATATTATAATAATTAATATTTATAAATACTTCTATTAATAGTTTATTAAATATATATATTATAACTATCTTACTATTATTATATATTAAAAATAAAAAATATTTTATATTATAATTATAAAATTTATTAATATAGTATTATATATTTAAAAATAAATAAATCTTAATTTTAAAAAATTTTATATCTTCTGTAGAATATATATTAATAATTTAATTATTATATTAATTAGTTTTAATTAGTATATTAACTATCTAAATTAAGTATTTAAATATTTTAAAAAAATAAATATTAAGTTTAAGTCTATTCAAATTTTTATAATATTTTTATTTATATAGTTATTAAATTAATAAATTAATAATCTTAGTCTATTTACTTTAAAAAAAATAGTAATAATCTAGTTTTTTTTATTTTTTAATATATTATTAGTTTTAGAGTACTATCTTGGAATTACAAATTATTTAAAATATAAAATATTATAATATACTATATATATATAATTTTTTTAAAATAAAAAAATAGTATTTTTTAAAAACTTATTAAACTAAAAAAATTAAAGCTAAAAGATATATTTTAATAATATTATATAAATATTAATATTTAAAAAGCTGGTAGTATTTAAAAATTTTTAAATAAAGTTTAATATAAATATAAATAGAATACTAATATATTTTTAATTTAAATAATAATTATATATTAATTTAAATATTTTTTATAAAAAATATAATATTGAATTTTATTATCTTAATTATAATAAGTTTTATAAAGTATTAAAGCTGTTTTTATATATATAAATATAATTAGTTCTATTTTTGAATAAATTATTTATAGTTTATAAATATAATTATTAGCTAATAAAAATTAAAATATCTTATTTTATATAAATAATTTATAAAATAAAATATTATCTTAAAACTATATATATACTAATAATAATTTATATAAATAATATAAATATTATAAGACTTGTTTAAAAAATAATATTTAATATAATAATATTAAAACAGCTTAATTTTTATCTTACTTAAATATTTTAGTTTATATAAAAATACTATTTTTAAATCTACTATAAATCTAGAAAAATTAATAATCTAATAGATATTTTATTCTGTTTTTTAGCTAAAATTATATTATATATATTAGTTAAATTTAATAATTTTTTTAAAGCCGAGCTAGTAATCGCTTAAAATAATAAAGTATTAAGTCTATTTTTATAAAAATTTATATATTATTATAAAATATAAGAATATATTAACTTAATAATTATATTATTAGATAATTTTAAAAATTATATTTATATAGTATATCTAAAGAATATTAAAACTATATATATTATTTAAAGTTTATAAAAAATTCTAAAATAGTATTTTTATATAATTTTAAAAATAGTTTATTATATATACTTAAAAATATTATAATATTAGTATAAATATACTAAAAACTATAACTGTATATATTTTATTTTTTTTAATAATCTTTTTTATATAATATATAATAATAATAGTTATTAAGATATTAATAAATATTTTATAATATTTAAAAATTTTATATTAGATTAAAATTATATATTATTAGATAAATATATATACTATTATTGAGATTATTTATATAATTATATATATAGATATAAATTATTCAGCAGTTTTTAGCTAATTATATTATTAATTATTTTTTTTATATAATAATAATTAACTTTATTATAGGTTTATTTCTAGTTAAATATAAATATATAATATCTAGAGATATAATATTCGAAAATAAATATATAAAATTTTTAAATAAATATAACTAGTTTATAGTATTTATTAATAAGTTTATAAAATAAATTAGTTGAATATTTAGTTATATTAAATAATCTATATTTTTATAAATATTTAAATTAGTTTTATATTTTTATATCTAACTATAATATATAATTTTTTAATAGTTTTTAAACTAATATATTTAAAAAATTAAATATTATATAATATTACTTAACAGTATATTATTTATAAATAAATAAATAAATAAAAAAAATAAATTAGATAATTAAGCTTATATTAAAATATATATATACTTAATATTATTATATTTAATAAATAGAATTTTTATTTTAAAAAATTAGTTAAATTAATAATTCTAATAACATAGTTACAAAAATAAGTTTATATATATTTATATATACTATACTACTTACTAATTTATAAATATAAATTAAATAATTATTTTAAAAATAGTATTTTAAAATATATTTAGATATAAAAGAAGTATATAAGTTTATAGCTATTTATATAAAGTAAATTTATAATACTAATTATTAGTTTATAAAATTTAATACAAATAATAACGTTTATTTTTAATTTTATAAAAAATATAATCTTCTAATAAATAAAAGTATATTAAAAATAATTAAAAATAAGCTAAATAATTAATATATAAATCTATTATAAATTCTTAAAAAAGTAGAAAGATTTATATACTATTTAAAAATTTTTAAAATTAATAAATCTATTTAATTATTTTTATAATACAGCTCGAACCAGTCTTTAAAACTAAAAATTTATATAATTATTAATATATTAAATTATTTTTAATATAAAAAGATACAAAAAAATAGAAAAATAAAAATAAATATAAAATTAAATATATTCTAATAAGCAGACTAGCGTATAAGTATTTTAAAAAAAATAATTCTAAAATAATCAAATATCTTATTTAATTTATAGAATATAATTCTAAGAGAAATAAATATATTAATAAAATAGATATTAATATAATAGATTTGCTAAAAGAATTTAAATAATATACTTAATATATAATAATAATATATTTTCTGTTATTTTTTATTTTTAATATATTTTCTTATATATTTTTATTTTTATATATTCTTATTTGTGCTATTTTTATTTTTTTATATACTTTTTTATTTATTTTTTTTTATATATTTTTATATACTTTTATTTTTAAGTATTTTCAGCTGAGTTTTCTTTATTTCTAACTTTTATATTTTTTTTCTATATCTTTATATATATATATTTTATTTTTATATAGCTGATTTTTTATATATCTTTATATCTTTTTATTTTTAAATATTTTTAGCTGAGTTTTCTTTATTTTTAAGTTTTTATATATATATATTTTCTGTTTTTATATATTTAATTTTTTAATATTTTCTTTTTATATATCTAAAATAACTGGATTATTTTAAATTTTAGATATATATAAATACTTAAAAGTTATATTATTATAATTTTAAATATAGTATAAAAAATACTTAATATTTTTAAAATATTTATTATAATATAAATAAAAAATAATTCTAAACTAAATATTATACTATTTAAAAAACCTGTTAAAAACAACTATACCAGATAAGAAAAATTTTTATAAAGAGTATAAATTAAATAATCTATTATTTTTAATTTTTAGAATTTTATTAAAAATAGTTAATTTTTTATTAAGTTTAACTTACTGATATATAGATTTATTTAGTAACTAAATTATTTTTGAAAAATACTTTTATAAAATATAAAAAAGATTTTATAGTCTAGAGTATTTTTTATTTAAACTAAGGTTTTTTTAGTTTAACTATTTTTATTTAAGTATATAGATTTTATTTTTATTTTATAACCCGCGGAGATTTTATTTTATATAGAAAAATAGTATATTTATAAATATTCTAGCTTTTATTAAACTAAAAAAACTATATTAAAATATATTTTATATATAATTTTATTACTACTAGCTATATACTTATAAGATCTAAAGATATTAAAATAAAAAAAGAATATTTAATATTATTTTTATTTATTATAATTTTTATAAATATAATATATCTGCTAATATATAAAAAAACTAAAAATATAAATATATAACTAATAAATAATTTTTATATATAAATAATCTTATTATATTATATATATATAATAATAATAAAAAGATTATAATTATAAATTAATTAAATTAGATTTTTATATTTTTATTTAATAATATATTATAATAAGCTGTTTATTCCGGTTTTTAAAATATTTTATAACTATATTCTATAAATAATTTAAAGTATATAACTAAAATAATAAATATTAAAAATATAATATAAATATTTATTAGACTAATTATATTTTTAGTTATAATATTACTTTTAATATTTTTAAACTTTATACTAACTTTAGTATCTACTATTTTTATTTTTATATTTTTTATTATATTTATTTTTATTTTTATTTTTATATTTCTTATTATATTTGTTTCTGTTTTTTTTATTTTTATATTATTATAAATATTTATATCTATTTCTTTTATTTTATTTACTTCTAAGTTTTTATAATTAATCTTTATATAAATAGTATAATTATCTGCTATTCTAATAGCTTTTTCTATTATTTTTATAATAATTATACTGATTATACCAGCTGTAGATATAAATATATTTTTTTATATTAATAATATATATAAATATACTATTATCTTTTATTTTTATATATACAAATATATTATTATTTTTTGTCTGATCTTAAGTATTTTTTAAAAAATATTATATAGTATAATAAAAAGCAAGCCGGCTAATAAAAAGCTTTAAAAAAAATAAAAAAAATTAACTATTTTAAAAATATTAATTATTTTTAGTTTAGTATTAAAGATTAGAATTATATTAATATATTCTAAAGTAGATATAATTTTATAAAAAAATACTTTAATTTTTTAGCTTAAGATTCATACAAAAATAGAAAATATAATAAAATCTATATTAATATTAACATTAATACTAGTAATATAAAAGTTATTAACTTTATTTATAAAAAAAATATTAAAAAAATATAATAATAAAAAAATATATATTATAGCAAGTTTTATATATTATAAATAATTTTAGAAACTATATATAATCTTTTTAGATATAAAAATCTTATATTATATATAATTATTAATATATATTATACAATTATAAAGTTCTTCGATAAGTTTAAGCTTGTTTTTAACAATATTATAAATAAAAATAAAAGCATATAGCTATATAAGATATTAAAAATAAAAAAAGCTTATATAAAATATGTTGGCTTCGAGCCCTCGAGAAAGCAAATAAATGAACAACTAATTATTAATTCTTTTAAGATTTATTAGCTTGACTGTTTATATAATATCGCCAGTCCGAAGACAGTAAGAAAGTACCAGCCCGAAGATAATAAAAAAAATATTACTTTTTAAGAAGTTAAATATAATATTTTTTCTACAGAAAAACAAGAGCGTGTTACTATAAAAGTATATACTAAAATAAAAATAATAATAAAAATAAAAAATATAGAAAATTAATACTACAAGAAATAAATTAAAAACGCAAAAATCAATATTATAATAAATAGATTAAGAAATAAAAAAAAGGCGAGTTTATATACCAAATATAAATACTAAATAAAAATCGGGTTTATATATTAAAAAGATAATAGAATAATTCGGTTTAATAAATATTTATTAATCTTTTATAAATCGCCTTATTAAGAAGCTATTATATAAATAGTTTTAATTTAAAAATAATATTCTTCTTATTTTTACTTAAAAACTATTTCTTTATATTATACAGCAGGTATTAGCAGCGGAATAAGAATATTATACTAAATAATTTATTAATACTCGAAAAATAGACTTTAAGTACTAATATATAAAAGTTTTATATATAATTATTAATAAATTAAATTATATAATATCTATTTTTTAGAAAATCTTTAAATATAGAAGTATTTTTTATATTCAGTAAAAAACTTAGATTAAAAACTTTTATAAAATTATTAACTATTATTTTAATTATAGCCTTTTTCTAAACTAGATATTAATTAATTATCTAATTATAGAATTTCGGCTTATTAAAATTATTATTATTAAAAAATATTAATATAATAAAAGTTTTTTTTTTGTCGAATAAAAAATATATAAATTTCTTATTATTATTATTTACGTTAGAATATTATTATTTTTTTTATTTTAGTCTTTATTTTTTTGTCTATTTAAACTTTTTTCTTAAGAATATTAAGAAACTTTTTTATATTTTTAATATATTAAAAAAAGACTTTACAGCAAAAATAATATAATTTTTTATTTTAATCTGATTTTAAATCTTATTTAACCAGTTATATAAATATACTCTGCCGGATAGTTTTTTATAGCTAATTTATTATATATTATTTTTTTAATCTAATATATTATTTTTTAGCTTTTAAAATTTATTATTTAATAAGTTAAATATTGTATAAAAAATATTAATTTTTTAATTAATAATATCTTATTATTAATAATTTATAGTTTTATTAAAGTCCTCTACTACTTATTTAATTTTATTAATTTATATTAAAAATAATTTAAAAAGTTTTTTTTTAATCTCGTGCTTTAATTTAAACTCGGGTAATATATTAAAAAAATTATAATAAATCTTAGAAATATTCTTTTTATATTAGTTAATAATCCGATAAATATTTAAATAGATTTATAACTAGTAAAAAATATAGATAATTAAATTATTAAAAATTATTTTATATTTGTAGATATAGCTAGTATTTTATATTTATTTAATTTTAAATTTTAGTAGTTTAGGCTCGATGTAAATAAATAATATTAAGAATAATTAAAAATATTAAGAAAACAGATTTATTAATATTATATAATTAATAAATTAAATAATTAAGATTTTTTAGTAATCTTATAATTAGAATATTATAGTATAATACCCGGGATTAGATTAGTATCTTAATAGTCTAAAGCTTTTTTATTATTCTTTTTTTTAGATATTTTATTATTAAAAATAACTAATTTTTTTTATATTTAGAAAATTCGTTGTACTAAGAAGGATTATAACTGGATTTAAAATCTAAACTATTTAATTATAAGTAAAGATAGATAGAGCCGAAATCCGATTTGAAATCGGATATTATTTTAAAGCAGAGTTTAGAAAATCTATAAAAAAAAATTATTAAGTCAGATTATTCCTATATTTAAAATAATATTAGTTTTCTTAATTTTTTAATATTCTTATTACTGTTCCAGCTTTAAGCTAAATTTCTTTTTATTAAAATAATAATATTTTATTATAAAAAAAGATTAGAAAAATTTAATATTTCTTTTTTTTATAAAATTAGATAGTAAAATCCTGTTTTACAGATATTATTTTAATATTCTAAGTAAGTTTTTTTTAAATTTTTTTTATTTTTTGTCTTCTTGAATTTTCTTTTTTACTCGAAGAACTTAAGTATATCGGTAATTTTAATCTTTTTTAAATTTACTAAATTTAAAAAATAATATAAAGATTTGAGAAAAAAAAAGAAATAGATTCTTCGGTAAAAAAAAAGATATATATTATTTAAAAAAATAAAGAAAGATTTTCGGTTAAAGAAGATAGTTTATATAAAAATTAATATAAAAAAAATTATAAAAAAATAATAATCAAATATAAAAAAAAATAGTTAAATATTATATATTATAATAAAAATAAAATAAATAATTATTATTATCTTAAATAATTATAACTATATTTTAAAATATAAGTTATATATATCGGTCTTTTTAAGATTAAACTACCGGTTAGTTAAAAATATTATTAATTATATTTTTTAACTAATTTTTTTATTTTTTATAGATCTTATTTTTTATATTAAATATTATATTCATCTGTATACCCGAGCTATTTTATAAAATATTTAAAATTACTATTTTAAAAATATTAATTAAATAAAATCTTAATTTTATATAAGTTTCTAATAACTAAATTAAATTTGAATAATTAATAGTTAAAAAAGTTTTTTTTTAGTATATTTTTTAACTTTTTAATATATAGTTCCAGATATATAATACTAATAACTAAATAAATTTATAAATCCGAAAACAGCTTAATAAGATATATTAATATTAATTTTTTTTCTAGAATTTTAAAAAATTCTATAAATATATTATTAAGTTTTTTTTTAAAACTGCTGAAATCTTATAATCTTAATAAAAATAAAGTTTTATTAGATTATTTTTTTTAAATATTATATTTTTATATTAGATATTATATTAATATTTTATATTTATTTATACTATCTAAAGTACTTTTATTACTATTATATATATAAAAAAATTCTATAGTTAATTAGTTAATTTTATTATTATATTAAGATTTAGAATTATTAATAAATCTATATTATATATTAATATATATAATAAGAATTAAATAAAAATATTTTTATAAAAATTTAGAATTATTTATAGTTATAAAAGTAACTTAAACTAGTCAGCTATATTTATTAAAAAAATAACTATATAATATAAAAAGATTTTAATTATTTAATTAGTTTTTTTATTTTATTTATTTATTTAAATATAGCTTATAGTAGTAAACTGCTGTTTAATACTAAATAATTTAAATAGTATTATTTATAAATTAAATAAGAATTTTAAATTCTGGTTACTAATAAAAATTTTAAAAATCTTTTAATTACTAAAAATAAGTTTTTTAAATAATAGACTTATTTATTATATTATATTCTAGTTATATTAATCTAATATAATTATAATATATTTTATATATTTATAAATAATAATTAAAATAATATTATATTTTTTTTATTTCTGTTATTAAAGAGTACAGTTATAATATTAATAGTTAGAATATAAAAAAATATTAATAATAAAAAAATAAATTATAACTATTTATATAGTTGATATTAAAAAAAATTTTTTTTAATATTTATAATAGTATACTATATACTGTTTTATTTAGTATTTATATCTCGGAAAAATCAGTTTCTTTAAGTTTTTAATTATTCGATCTTTTTCTAAATAACTAAATATATTATATATATTTTTAAGAGTTTCTTTAAACATTATACTCGATATATATAAAAAATACTAAGTATTAAAAAATAGTTTATTTTTTATATAAAAAAATAGATTAATTCTTATTTAAACTATTTTATTATTTCTAATCTAATTAATAATTTTTAATTATTTAGAATTCTTTAAATAGACTTTATATATTTAATTCTTAAAATCTTCTGCAAGATAGACTAACAGTATTATAAATTTATTTTAAAGTATATTTAAATAAAACTTATTATTATCTATAGTTTTAATAGCAAAAAATAATAGTTTTAAAAGTATATTAAAAATGAAATATAATTTTTTAGATTAATAAATTATAAATAAATAAAAAAATTAAAAATATTATACTATATAAATAAGCCTTAAGTTAAGCTATATTATTAATATTAATATTAAAAAAATCTACTTTAATAGTAGTTTAATTATTTAATAGTTTATATATACTATTATTTTTTAGACAGTCTGTATAAAATATCTATATTTTTAGATTATCTAAAATAAACCCGATATTTTAAGTTTTATAAATTAATAGTTATATTTCGTATTATTAAATTTTTAATTAAAAAACAAAATTAGTTAAATAGTAAATATTAATAAAACCGAGATCAGAGTTTATAGTATATTATATTTTAAATTTAACTTATTATCTAAAAAAGTATAAAAAAATATTATTTTTATTTTTTTTAATATATTAATATTAATACAGAGTATCTGTATTTTATTAAAATATATAAAAACTAGTTTCTTACAAAAATTTTTTTTTTATTATATAAAAAAATTAAAAATTTATATTTATTAAATTAATTAATAAAATTTTTATTATATAGTTTTTATATACAGTCTTACTAAGATCTTTAGAAATTATTTTTATAAGTAAGATTTTATATTATTAAAAAAAGCGAATTACTTTTATATAAAAAAATATATAATTTTTTAACTAATTTATTAAACTAATAAAGTAGTTTAATTTTATTAGAATTTTAAGAAAATTAAGTTTTAAAATTATTATTATTTTTATTTTAGTAGTTGTTATATTAAAGATATTTATATTTTATCTAAAAATTTTCATAGATAAAAATCTAAAAAAAGATTTATTAAATAAAAAATAATTCTTATTTTCTAATATTTTTTAAAGAAGTATTTAAGATACTAAAAATAATTCTTAAATATCTTTAAAAATATAATAAAATTATCTATATAAATATATATAAACTTTTTTATTATTCGAAAAAGATCTTTTATTTAATATTAAATATATAGTATTAAGTTAAAATAATATATAAAATAAATCTTAAGAAATTTCTATTTATAATAAAATATAATATTTATAAATTACCAGCTTTTTAAATAAACCGGCTATTGGTAAAATATTTTAATTATATTAAAAATTAAAAAATATATTATATTAATAAATATTATTATAATTTTTATTTAGATTAATATTAGATATATATCTAGAATTACTAATATATTTAGTATATAAATATTAATTATAAAATATAGTTTTAATAACTTTTATTTTATATTATTAATAATAATTTTTATAATAATAAAGACTAGAATATCTAAAGAAATAAAGTTATTTAATTAATTTATATAATTAGTTTTTAATAGCTTTTTAAAAATATTATTAACAGGTTTTAGTATATAAAATTAAATTTATATATTTTTATTATTTTATTAATCTTATTTTTTTATTTTTTATATAAAAGAATACAGAGCTATTAATTTATTAGAATTTTAATAATATTATTATTTGTTTATACTTCAGAAAATCTAATTACTATTTTTTTAAAAATTTTTTGCTGTTCCAGTATATTATAAACTATAATATTAATTTTTAAAATCTTTATTATAATAGAATTAGTTTTAAGTTTTAATTTATTTTATATCTTTAGTATTATTAATATAAGATTTTTAAGTAAGTTTTAAAACTCGAAAGTTATATAATAGATTATTATAATATTAAATTCTAAGATATTTCTAAATCTAATATAATAATTAATAGTAATTAGTTATAGTAAAAGATTTAAAACTATAATAAAAACAAAATTTATATTAATAATATAAATAAAAAAAATTATATTTATATATTATTTAGGCTTAAAAATATAGTCTTTATTAATTATAAGATTAAGACTATAAACTAAAAATATTATTTTATTATATATAAAGATTATCATCTTCTTTTTAATAAATACTAGTTAATTTTAACGGTAATTTAACTTTAAAATAATTATAAATAGAGAAGTTATATTATAGTAATATACTACTTTAATAAACTGGTCTTTAAAATTAATTTTAAATCTATATAATCTAAAAATATTATAATTAATAAAAAGATATATTTTTAAATCTTAAATTAAATATATATTTATATATACTTAAATTAATACTAATCTATTATCGACTTTAGTAGAAAATAGAATTAGTAGTATTATATATTTTATATTATTAAATTTTTATTTAACTCTACAAATATAAATAGAATATTTTATATTTATTATTAGAATTTTTAAAAAATTTATTACTAGTTAGATTTTATTAACTATTAATATAATATATCTAAAATTAAAATAAATAATATTTATATTTTTATTAATATAAATCTTAACTATTATATATCTCTAATTCTTAAAAAATTCTTCTAGTTTGGAAGATACAAAAAACTTATTTATATTAATTATTAAAATATTTAGATCTATATAAAATATATTTAATTTATAATTTATAATATATATATAAAGTATATTATTAAAAGTAAATAATATAAAGTAATCTAAATACTATAAATAAAAAATATTTTAATATTTTTAATAATTTAAAATATTCTAATCTTTATAATTATTATTAAAATAATAGATTTTATTATTTTTATTATTATAATATTTATTATTATAATTACTATTATAATATTTTTATATATTATAAAACTAATTATATATTTTATTAAGTTAGCTATACCGAGAATATCTATTGTAAAAAATTACTATTACTATTACTGTTAGTTTTATTATAATATATTTTCTAAGATTTTTTATAATTATAATTACAGCAGCAGTTATATTCTTAATTATTATAATAATTTTTATAGTTTTTTTTATAATTATAATCTTTTTTATAATCTTAATATTTATTCTAGTTATTATAATAATTATTATATTTACTATTATATTAGTTATTTTAATAATTATTTAATTTATAAAAGTCTATCCGGTCTTTATAATATTAGTTTCTATTCTAATTATTTAGATTATAATCAGATTAGTTATATAAACAGTTATATTAATTATATTTCTAGAAAAAATAAGTATTATAATTATAATTCTAAATTTTATTTTTTATATTTAGATTTTATTTATCTTTTTAGTTTATAAAATAAGTATTTATTTTTGTTATTAAATTTCTTTAAAATAGTATCTTATTTAGGTTTTTTAATATATTTTTTAAGTTCGGGATTAATATACTACTATATTCTAATTATTATATTATATTTATTTATAGTACTATATATTCTTATTAAGCCGGAAATTTCTACTATATAAATAGTTAGAAATTAGTTATAATATATATTTTATACTATATATTAATAGTTAACGAGCTGTTTTTAAAATTAATTATTAAAAATCTTTTAATAATTTTTAATAGTAGTAATTTAGTAGTTAATATTTCTAAAATTAATAAGACTAATTTAATATATTTTATTAACTTATTAAGTTTATTATATATTTATATTTTTATAAAAAAATATTTATATTTTAGCTTATAGTTATAATATTTTTAAATAGTAATATAATCTTAAAATATATACAGAAAACTTAAACAGTTTGGTAATAAATTTTTTTATTATACTTAACCGGATTTTTATATTTTTAATTAGAAGATATATTTAAATAGAAATATCTAATATCCGAAGCTTAATATTATATATTATTTAGTATTTAAAGTCTATTCTAGTATTAAAAAACTGTCTTATTATTTAAAAAAAAAATAAAAGTAAAAACTTTAAAAAATTACTATTATAATATTTTTATTTTTTATATTCAGTATATTTTTATTTATATATATTAAATACTATTACTATTTTTTAAACAAATAATTATATAAATTCTGTTTTCTAAATATCTGTTATTACTTTATTTATAATTTAAATAGATTAGTTAATATATTAATTATTAATTTAAATAAAGTTATTTTTATAATAATTTTAAGTTTAAGTTTCTCTATATTAATATATTTAATATATAAATAATATTGGTATAGTAAATACAATCTTTATTACTGGATAAAAAATAGATAAGCTTATAAATAGATTAATTAAGACTTTTATTAATAATAATATAAAGAAATTAATCTTTTTTATTTTATTTAGTATTTAAAATTATTATATTAATATCAGCAAGTTGATAAATAAGTCTAGTACAGATCTAAATACTAGAAAAAATAAATAGACTACCAGAAATAGTTTAAAAGTCGATTTTAGTAATATTAATATAGATAAAAGCTTAGAAATTATTTTAACTAATATAATTAGTATAACTAAAAATATCGGAGAAATAAGAATAAAAAAATATTAATTTAAAGAATTATATTAGTCTCTACTTTCTTAAATATTATTAATAGAAAAAAAGATATTTATAAAAATATAAATATTAGTAAATATATAAAAAAAAAGAATATAATAATAAGCTTAAATCTATAAATTACTATTTTAAAAAATCTTTTTTTATTTATTTAATAGAGTAGTTATATTTATTCTTAATAGTATAATCTTAGCTACTTTAAGTTTTCAAAATATTAATAAATTATAGTAGTATTTAAAAAATAATTATTTATATAGTAGTAAGAACTTTAGTAGAAATATTTGTAATATTTCTATATTCTATTTTTATAAAATAAAGTATTTAATAAACAGTCCGAATAATATTATCTAAATATATTAATATATATATTATTCGGAAGTAGATAAGATTATATATAACTAATTATATAAAAATAAGATTAAGAATTATAGTCGGTCGTATAACCTACAGTAATTAAAATATATAAAAAAATATAAGTATTTATATTTTTAATAATATAAAATATAGTTAATAGCCCGTAATAAAATATAGAAAAAATATAATAAATAAAAAATTATAAAATTAATAAAATAAATAAGAAGTAGAATAAGTAAAAGTATAAAAGTTAAAAAAAATATATTAATAGTACTGTAGATATTTTACTAATAAAATATTTATTTAGATAAATAAACCGATGTAGAATACTTTTTTAGCTGTTTTAAGTAAGTAATTTTTAGATAGACCGAAAATTATAATAGAATATATTACTAATATTAGCTTCGAGTTCTTAAGAAAATAAATAAATAAATTACTAATTATTAATTTTTCTAAGATTTACTAGCTTGACTGTCTATATAATATCGCCAGTCCGAAGACAGTAAGAAAGCGCCAGCCCGAAGATAATAAGAAAGAATATTACTTTTTAAGAAGTCGAATACAATAAAATATTAGAAATAATATAAAAAATAGTAATAATAATAATAAAGATTATTATTTAGATAAACTAGTATTCTAGCTATTAAGATTAATATTAATATAGAAATAACTATTTATTAATATTTCCGCGTGTTATAACTTTAACTTTTTATTTTTATATTCTATAATTCTTTTTTATATTTTTTTTTATATCTTTATATCTTTTTTTTTATGTCTTTATGTTTTTATGTCTCTGTATTTATATATTTAGATATTTATGTTAATTAATTAATCTATTAAAGAATATTAAGATCTTAAGGTTTTTATATCTTCATGTGTAGCCGCATAGCTACAAAAAATTAAACTATATTATCTATTATTTCCGAATAATTTTAAAATTTATAATTATATTAAAAAAGATATTTTTTTCTAATTATTTATTTTATTTATTATTTAATTATTTTTGGTTTTTTATAGTTAAAGATCTATAATTTTTATATTAATTAGTTTATATATATAATTTTAATTTATTAACTAATATTACTAGAATTATTATAATATTTTATTAAGATTTTAGAAAATTAAAATATTATATAATATACTAGTAAGATTTTATTCTAAAAATATTATATTTTAAAAATAAAAAAAAATATTTATTTAATTTTATTAGTTATATATATTATTTATATATATTATAACTATCTAATATTTATAATAATGATAAATTAGATTAATAAAATATTATAGATTAGTAGTAAGCCAGAAAAACTAATCTTATTTAAAAATTTTAAAAATTTTAAGAATATTTTTTTTAAAAAGACTAAAAAGCTATTTTTATATTAAAAATATAATTATATTATTACTTTAAAGAATAAAAAAAGCCCGCTGTTTAGATTTTTATATAAAATATTTTAAAATAAATTATAAGTTTTAAAAAAATATTTTTAAAAAAAATTTAAAAAAGATTTTATTTATTTTAGTTTATTATTAGTTTTTTTTAAATATTACTTATAAAAAAGCCTAGAAAAGATCTAAGATTTTATATTGATTATTATATTTTATATATTATTTTTATAAAAAATAAATACCTGCTTCTGCTTATAAAAGAAATTCTAAATAATCTAGAAAAATAAAATATTTTATAAAAATCAATATTATTAGTATTTTTAATAATATTAGAATTCAAATAACTAAAAATATTTTATTATATTTTAAATCTATTTAAAATTATATAAAATATTTATAATATTATTTAGACTTATTAAAGCATCTATTATATTCTAATAATATATTAATAATATTTTAAAAAGTTATTTTGATATATTTTATATTATTTACTTAAATGATATTTTAATCTATAGCTATAATTATAAAATATATTCTATATATAGTTATTATATCTTATAAAAACTAAAAAATAAGACTTTATATTAAATTATTTAAATATAAATTTATTATATTTAAAACTAAGTTTTTAAATCTAATTATAAATTGTAACAGATTTTGTATAAATCTAAAAAAATTAAAACTATAATTAAATAGTTTATTTTAATTTAAATAAGTAATATATAAGTTTTTTAGATTTTAATAACTTTTATTACTAGTTTATTTATAATTTTTTAAAATTAATTATTCTATTTATATATTCAATAAAAAAATATTTTATTTATTTCAATTGTTAAATATTAGAGAATATTTTATATATTTAAAAATATTATTATTAAAATATTAGTTATATAATTATTTTATCAGATCTATAATATTATTCTAAAAACTAATTTTTTAATTATATTTTAAAAAAAGTATTATTCTAGTATAAAAAAAATAAAGTCTTATATTTAATAATATATTCTTTTTAAAAAGATATATCTACTAAATATAATTATAAGATTTATAATAAAAAATTATTTATCATTATTTATTATTTTAAAAGATAATAACCCGAGCTAAAAAAAAAATTATTTTTAATTTAAATTATTATTAACTATTATAATCTAAAATATTTTATATTTATTAAACTGCTAAATTATTAATAAATCTAATAGTTTAAACTTTTTATATTTTAATTTTAAGATTATCTATATGTCTAAAAAATATAATATTAAATCTAATAATTTAATTAAAAGATTAAATAATTTTTTTTAAAAAAATATAAACCTGTTATACTAAAACTAAATAATTTTAAAATAAAAAAATATTAATTTTATTTATTTATTACTATTTTTTCTAATCCTGCTAGAAAATAAAAATAATAAAAAAATAATTCTAAAAAATACTAAAATATATATCTAAAATAAAGCTAGTATTTATTATATGTTAAAAAAATATTATTTTTGAAAAAAATTAAAATTTATAATTTATATTTCAAATATAAAAACTTGTTTATATAGTTTATTAAAAAAATGAATAAACTAAAAAATATTAAAAGTTCTAACTACTAATAAGAACTATTATTTAAATATATTATTAATATTATTAAAAAAGAAAGCTTTTTATTTTATAAAAACTAATAATAAATATTAAATAATAAATTGATTAAAATCAAGTTAATATAGCTAGTTTATAATAAATCTATTTTTAAATATTTTAAAAAAGTTTATATTTATAAATTATTAGTTTAAAAATACTACTAATTTAATATTTATTAAAATATAAAATAATAAATAAAAATTTATTATATTTATTAAAAAATAATCTTATTTAAAAAATAAAATAAAAAATTCTAAAGTCTTTACTAGTATTTAAATAAATATAATAAAATATATTTATAGATTTTATTATATATCTACTTAAGAACTAAAACTATAATATTATTTTAATAATTATTAATTATTTAATAAAAATAAATTATTTAATATTATATAATTTTATTATTAATATTACTACTATTATAATTATATATATTTAGTATATATAAAAATTATATAATTTATTTTAATTTATTTTTTAAATAAAAAATTCTAATTTATTTTTAAATTTTAGAAATATTTAATATAATAATTAGATATTACTAGTAAGCTTTTTATTATATATTAGTTTAAACTAATAACTAAACTAAAAAATTAATATAATATTTAAATAATATTTTTATACTTATGTAAACTATTTATAAAATAATTAAAACTAGTAGTTTTTTTTAGCTAAATTTATTTTAAATATAATCTATTCTAAAATTATTAAAACTATTCTATTTTTTATAAACTATAATTCTTATTTTTATATAGATTTTAAGTATATAGCAACTTCGAATAATCTAATTATTAAAAACATAAATTAATCTATTATAAAAATATAAGCTATTATTAAGTTTATTAAGATAAAAATATCTATTATTTAAATCTAATATATAAAATAGATAAACTAGTAATATAAATTTATAAAAAGATTTAAAAAATTAGAAAATATATTTAGATTTTTATTATATTAAAATATTAAGATCTAATAAAGAGCTTAATTGAAATATTTTAAAATTATATAAAATGAAAAAAATTATTAGCTTATATATTTATCGACTAGTTTTATTTTTTAATATAAAAATATATTTTATATTTAATATTAATTAATTTATTTTTATTAGTATAAAACTAGTTCTAAGCTAATATTAATTTCTATTATTTTATATAAAAATTAATAAATTAAAAAAATTAAAAATTAAAAATATTTTTTATTATATATAAAATTATAAAAATTATAGTTATTCTTAACTAATATATATTATAAAATAGATTAGATATTTAGATTTAACTACTAAACTAGTTTAATATTTAAAAACTATTTATTAAGTAGTTAAAAACTTCTTTTATATTATACAATATCTACTCCTACAGCAGCTTCTATTTACTAGTAAGACAGTTTACTTCTAAGTCGGTACTAATTCGCCGGGCTTTTAATTCGGATGCTTATATTATTATACTACTTATCTCTTATTTTTATATATAATAAATTATACCAAAATTCTTTAAAGAAAAAGATTTCTTAAAAATTAGTTTTAAAATAATAAAAAAACTATTTTTAACTATTTTCTACTATATATATTATTTATCTTATCTAATTAGTATATTTACTATATTAAATAGTTTCTAATAATTTCTAATTCTTCTATTTTTTAATTATCTAAGAAAAAGTGATATAAAATCTTATAAATTCTTTTTAAAATTATTTTAAGATATTTTATTTGCTTTAAAAATAAACTATCTAATTTAAGCAGATATTTAAAAAATATAAACTACTATTTATTAATTAGAATAATTAAAACAATTAAAAGAATAAGTTTAAATTTTATAAATAGAATATAAAAATATTAAATTACTAGTAGAATCTTAATAATACCGTACTAGTTTAACTTTATTTTTAAAATAAAAAAAAAAGAAATTAAATTTAAAAAAATCTCTATTTTTATACTTCGATTTAGTTTATAATAGAAAACTAAGTAAATTTATAATCTATAATATATTTTCAAGAAAACTTCTTAAAAATATTATACCAAAAATCAAAAAATCTTAACTATAGTTAGCTATTTAAACTTTATTTATAAATAAAAATAATATCAATATATTGATAAAAAATCCCCGAAAGACCGTCGAGAAGTTAAAAAATTCTAAGACTATTTTATTTAATAAATCTTTTTTTTTATTTAAAATATAGCTATTTTATAATCTAATATAATAAAACAGCTCGAACAGGCTTATCAGCAAAATAATTAAAATCTAAAAAAATTCTATTTTTATTTAGATATTTTAAAATATTACTTTAAATCTAAATAGAATTATAAATATATATTAATCTTTTTTTTAAAATTAGTACTAAAATTTAGTTAATATATTTATAAATATATACTAAAGCTACCGAATACCTGCGAGAAAATAGTATCTATTATAACTTATTATTAAAATATATTAGATTAAAAAAAAAGCAAGATCTAAATAAATAAAACAGTTATTTAAATAAAACTATTAGAAGATTAAAATCTCCGTAAATAAATAATTAGTTTTCTTTCTTAAAAATCTCTTAAAATAGAAAAAATCAGAAAAAAAAACTCTTTATTACTATAAATATAATAATAAATATTATTTAGCCAACAGATATCTTTATAAAAATAAAAATAAAACTAAACTAAAACTAATAAAAAAAAATAATAGTTATAAAAATTTTTATATTTTTAATAAACTAGCTTAAAATAAGAACTACTACTCAGTTCTATATATTTATTTTTTTTAGAAATATTTTTAAAATCTATACAGATTTAGATTTATATACTAAGATTAATCTTATTAATTATTAGTTTATTTAATAATTTTATTTAAATATAGTTTATCTTACAGTTCTGTTAGTTATTATAATTAACCGTCTTACTATAAGTATTTATAAAATATAAAAAATTTCTATTACTGCTATAAATTTAAAAAAAACTATATAATTATTTATAAAATATTATATAATTATTAACTAAAATCTAGATCTTTTTAAAAACTCTATTTTACTTTTTATAATTATTTTAAAAAATCTATATATTTATTTATTTATATAAAATTAACAGTAGTAGTATAAGATTTAGATATTAAAAATCTTATTTTTTTATAAGTTTATAAAAATCTACTAAAATCTTATTTATATTTATATTATAATAAAACTTTTAGAAAATATATAATTATTTAAAAATAAAACCTCTTTAAATTAATTATAAACTAAAAATAATAAGATTATATTACTTCTAGAACTTTATAATTTTTTAGATATATTTTTTTAAGCTGTTTTTAACAACTTTCTTTATATAAACTTTTAGACTATACTATTAATTTAAAAGAAAACAAAATCCTATTATATAAATCTATTTATTCTTTATTTTAAGTTAAGCTTTAATCTCTTTATTATTATATTAATAAAAATATTAAATTAGAATAAATTTAGTTTTTAAAAAGTCCTGCGAAAACCTTTATTCTTTTTATATTAAAAAAAAATAAAAATCTCTAACTATACATAGATTACAGAAAACTTAATAAGATTTTAATTAAAAATTATTATTTTTTATTATTAATTTTAAAGATTTTAGACAGGATTATAAAAGCTAAATATTTTTTAAAATTAAATATTTAAAATATATATTATTAAATCTATATTAAATAAAAAAATAAATAAAAAACAGCTTTTTAAATCTATTATAAATATTTTAAATATTTAATTATACTATTTAGATTAACTAATATTTTGGTTATATTCTAAAACTATATTTATTTAGTGTTTTATAATATACTAAATATTTTTTATATAACTTATTTAAATAATATTCTTATTTTTTCTAAGAACCGCTTTTTTTATACTTTTTATTTATAATAAGTATTAAAATACTTATAAAAAATAGATTTTTATATTAAACTGTTAAAATATATTTTTTATTAAGACTATATTAAATTTCTAGAATAGATTATATTCTCGTGTAGTATATTAATAAATATCTGATAGATATTTAATATTTTTATATAACTAATACTAACTATATACTATAAGATTTAAATATTCTTAAAATTCTATAACTTTTATTAATATTTTATTAAGAATTATTTTTTAATTATATTACTACTAACTTTTCTTTTAAAAGACACTAAAAATAGAAAAAAGTCTAAAAAAGTAGTATTAACTAATAAAAAAATAATAATATTTTAATAGCTTTTTTATAGTTTTAAGATTATATTTTTATTAAAATATTTTAATTTTTAGAAAAAGATCCGGTTAAAAATAAATATTTTTTAGTAGAATATAATAAAAATATTATTTCAGCTAGATAATTATAAAGTATACTATTCTATTATATTCTAATTAAAAAAATTTAATAATATTAAAACTTACTATTTAACCCTGGATTAAAAATTTTTTACTATTATTTATTTATTTAAATATTAGTATTAATATCTTAAAGGATTATTATATATTATTAAAATTTTTTAGATTATTAAAATCTTTAGATTTTTATAAAATAGCTAAAACTAAACAGCTGTTAAATTTAATAATATATATATTTTAATAGTTATAACTTTATTATTTAGTATTAGTCCGGTAGATATAATTCTGCTAATCTACTATTAAAAATAAAAAAAGATTTAAAAGTTCTGTTTAATATAAAAATTCTAAAGTTAATATAATATTAAATAGCTGGTGGATTTCCAGTAAAATTCTAGTTTAAATATAATAAAATATTTTTATAAAAAAACCCTAAACTTAGTATCCACATAATATTAAACTTCCGAGAAAATTAAAAAAACTAGAAAGCTAGTATAAAAATAGCTAACTAGACTATTATAATAAAAATATTTTATAATCTATATATTAATATATTAGCAGCATTCCGAGTATATAAATATAAAAACTTATTATATTCTAAAATTATTAGAATAAGCTTATTTTATAATAAATATATTAGTATATCGGCAGCATTCCGAATATATAAAAATAAAGACTTATTCTATTCTAAAATTAATAAAAAATTATATTTCTTAATTAGAAGAATTTAAAATAAAAATATAGAAATATATTATTAAAAACTTACTATTTTATAAGATAATCCTAATTTTAAATATTAGAAAATTAATAAAAATAATCTTATTATATATAAGTACTATTTATATATTTCTATAAAAAAAAGCCTTCGGTAATATTTATTAAATCTTTATTATAATAATCGGCTAGCAGACTATTTTAAATAATTAAAAATAAAAATTCTTTTTAAAAAAAAGTTTTATTAGATAAATCTCTACAAAAATATAATTATTTATATTAAAAAATATTCTGTTTATTAAAAAGTTATATTTATTAGATATAAATTATATAAATAGCTTAAATTACTATTAATTTCTAGCCGATTCTTTATTAAATTATTTATAGATTTTATTATAGATCTGCCTTCTGTTATAATAAAAAATAAAATTTTAGATTTAATTCTTATTATTATTAATAGATTTATAAAATAATATTAATTTTTATTTATTTTATATATTATTACTGCTCTAAAACTTGCTGAACTTTTTTATAAAAAGATTAAACTTTAATATAAATTATTTTAAAATATAATCTCAGATAAAGATTTTTTTTTATTAGTAAATTTTAGTTTTAAGTTATATACTATATTTAGATTAAACTTTATTTATTAATAGTATTTTAACTCTAGACTAATAGCTAAACAGAAAAAATAAACCAAATACTTAAATAATATTTTTAATATTTTATTAATAAGAATTAACTAAACTAGTCTATTTTATTATTTTCTATTTAATTTATATATAATAATACTCTAAATTTAACTATTAGTTATTTTTTTTTAAAGCTTTCTTAAACTATTTATTTAATTTTTATTTTTATACTAAGGCCGGTACTTTTTAAAAAAAGATCTCTACAGCTAAAAATTAAATTAATAAACTAGCTGAACTAAAAAAAAAGCTATAAAATTACTAGTAAAAAATAAATAAAATATAAAAAAAATATTATAATAAAAAATACCAGCCGATAACTTTTAAAAAAAAAATCTGGTAAAGCTATTTACTAAAAATTTAAAAATTAAAACTTTTTTTTAAAAGCTGGTTTCTTAATATATTAGACTTCTAAAGATTCTAGCAGTTATTAAAAAATAAATATATTAAATTTTTTTATCTAACTACTACAGTTATATTTATAATATCTTTTATATATTATTATTAGAATAATAAAAATCTAATACTAATTTATAAGACTAATTCTACTCTTCAGATTTAAAAAAAAAAAAAAGTTCGAGATCAAAAATATTAAAAACAAGCAGACTTTTAAAAATAAATAATATTTTCTAATTAAATAGATAAAATAGCTAAATAAATATAATAAATAAATTCTAAAAAAATTTATAGATAATATTCAGTAAGCTATTTAAAGCTATAAAAAATAAAATAAAAAATTAAAACAACAGAAAATATCTTATTTTTAAATATAAAAAAAAAACCAAATCTATATTAAATTACTATATTATATACAGTTAAACTTTAATACTAAAATATATAATTAAAATAAAAATCTTTTATAAATAAGCCAGATTCTTATTAAAAAACTACCGGATTAATCTAATTAATTAATATTATTTTTATAGAAAATAAGTAGTAGTAGATCAGCTCGGCTGTTTTAAAACCGATAGTTAAAATTAGAATTAAATAACCAATCTAAATATAAAATATTAGATTCTAATTCTAATTTTTATTAAGAATAGTATAATTAATAAAAACTTATTATACTAGTTTAGAATTTATAAAAATTCGGCAATATTTTTTAATATTTTAACTAAAGTCTAGTTTTTATTAGTCTAGTAAATCTACTAAAAAACTATTAATATATATTTAATAGCAAATCTAATTTCTATTAGAATACTGCTTATATACTATAAATATTATAATATCGAAAATATAATCAGATATAAAGTTTTCTATATTAATAATATTAAACTTTTTAATACTAATTTATAAATAATATAAATAAAAAAAAATCTTAGATATAATAGATATATCAGCTAAATAATAATAAATAGTTATTAATATTATATTAAAAAATAACAGAATTAATAGATTTAAAAAAATAAATCAATAAATAAATATAAAATAAATAATAAAAATAAAAACAAAAACAACAAGAAGAAAAAATATAAAAAAAAAATTCGGTAGAAAATCGAGATATAAAAATAAATAAAAATATATTAAACTTTTTTATTTATATATATATTTTATATCAGATTTTAATTAGATTATTAATAAAATATATATTCTATTTATTATACTAAAATCTTTTATTTATATAATATAAAGCCTATTAAATAGTTCTTTTATTATTACAGTACTGAACTCTACTATTTAAAACTACTACTAGTAAGAATTTCTAATTAAAAAAGTAGTAAAGCTATTTACGGTTATACTATTATATTAAATAATCCGGTTTAATAAAAAAGTATAATTATTATATAATATTTACTTCTACAGCAGCTTCTATCTACTAATAAAATAGTTTACTTCTAGACTAGTACTAATTTACCGGATTTTCGATCCGGATATTTATATTATTATACTGCTTACCTCTTATTTTTATATATAATAAATTATACCAAAATTCTTTAAAAAAGAAGATTTCTTAAGAATTAGTCTTAAAATAATAAAAAGACTGTTTTTAACTATTTTTTACTATATACATTATTTATCTTATCTAACCAGCGTGTCTACTGTATCAAGTAGTTTCTAACATTCTACTATTATTCTGAATAATTATAATTTATATTTTAACAGATTTTAATCTTAAAAAAAAATATATTATTATAATATAGATCTAATATATCTATTTTATTTATTTAATTTATTTAATCTATTAATCTATTCAATTTTAATAATCTAATTATTTTTTTAACTACTTTATATATAACTTATAATTTTTTTAATTATTTATTTATTTCTAATTTTATTATAGCTTTTCGAGGTATATCTTATTTATAAATCTAAAAATAATCTAATTTAGTAGCTATAAAGATTTTCGAAAAGTAGTTATAGAAAGTCATCCAGCTAGAACTATTATTTCTATTATCCAGCCAGACTAAGAACCAGAGACCAGCCCGCTCCTTGACAAGTTGGCTAGATTCCGAAAATATTAATATATATTAATTTTTAATATAAAAAATATTAATTAATCTGTAGTTTAAGCAGCTGCTTTTATACTAATTTATTAGTTTATTATCTAGTATATTGTTATAGTTTGAAAATTATTAAAAATCTATTTTCTAACTAATTTTTTATATATATTTAAGCTAGTAGATTTTTGATTTAATAATTATTTATTCTAATTAATACCGAGATTTAGTATAGACTTATATAACTATTCGATTATCAATAAGAATTATTATGAATTCAGACTTCAAAATAGCCAGAGTTTATATTAAAGAAATAATATTTTCATAAACAGATATATTAAATTTTTAATGAAAATTGAAATAAGTTTTATATTGGTTAGCTTGATAAAATATATTATAAAAAAATTTAAATTAATTAATAAACTTTAATTTTTCTTATAAATTATTATTATAATATTAATACTATTAGAATAGCTGCTGCCGTTGATATATATAAAATATTATATATACTGTTTTAAATTATCGGATATATTTAAAATCTATTCTATTGTATGAATATTGCAGCTTAAATTTATATCTTAAGAAGTTGATTTATTTAACTGTTAACTATCTAAATTCTTTATAGTTAATAAAGCTAAAAATTGATAAAAAGTTAAGTATATTCTTAATAAATATATTTATTACTATAAGTATGATTTTATATATATTAAGTATCTGGTTTACTAGCTCGGTTATAAATGAGAATATAATTAATAGATATATAAATATAAACTTAATTTTTTAATTTTATTTATATTTTTAAGAATAGTATTAATTAATTAATTAATTAATTTATTTTTAAGACTGTATGTTCTCTATTTTTTATTCTTATTTATTTCTACTTGTTTGCTGTATTTTATATTTTATTTATATTCTTTGATATATTGAATATAGTTTTATATATACCTGCTTATATATATATAATATTAAAAATAATATATTTTTTTACTGAAGACAACTATAGCTGTTATCTTTATTATTTAATATATTAAGATTTTTATATCTTTCTAAATTACCGACTGTAGTATTAATATCTATAATTTGTTATAAATAATATACTTAGTTTTCCGGCCTCTGAGGCCCTCTATTAAATAAAAATTTCTTTATATATTCACTCTCTGTTATTAATGGTTTATTCCCAATAACTTCTACTCCTGCAACCCGCATTATTTATAATATTCCATAATTATAAAAATATAATTAATATTTATGGAATATTACATATAATGTTTATTTTTCTAATTATAATATTTTTAAAATAATCTTTTTTATTCTTAATATTATAATAACAAGCCTAATTTATTTCTATATCTATTTTATTTTTTTAATCTAATTATAAATATTACAATATTTTGTAACTATATCTTTTTATTTTATTTTATCCGCGAGTATTGTTACTGGTATTATGAATTATTTTATTTTTTTAATTCATATTATAAATATTAGATTGATGTTCTTATTAGTATTCATGATTATTTTTTATTCAATATTTTTAGCATTATATATTGCTAGTTTTTTTAAATATAAATTAGAATATATTATAAGTTTAGCTTTTTAAAAATTAATATTATGATCTATGTAATCAGTTATTTCATTATTAATAGCTGTAATAAATAATATTTTCTAATATAGATATTTCTTTTATAGTTAAAATAAATGACTTTAATAAATTAATTATATCCCATATAAACGAATTATTTAGTTTAGTATTTTTAGAATCTTTTATGGTATTATTTATATAATTATTTCGTTTACGGATTTCATTTATAAATATAATTAGTTTTAACTTTTTATAATATAAGTTATTTTTTTTGATGCTTTAACCGCAGCCCTTTGACTTGCTTACTTAATTTCTTATATATTTTAACCGCAGTTTTTTAGCTTATTTACTTAATTTCTTATATATTTTAACTACAGCTCTTTAGCTTACTTAATTTTTTATATATTTTAATTATAGTTTTTTAGTTTACTTAATTTTTTATATATTTTAATTATAATTTTTAATTTATTTATTTAATTTTTTATATATTTTAATTATAGTTTTTTAGTTTATTTACTTAATTTATTATATATTTTAACTATAGTTTTTTAGTCTATTTATTTAATTTTTTATATATTTTAATTATAGTTTTTTAATTTATTTATTTGATGTTTTATATATTTTAACTATAGTTTTTTAGCTTATTTATTTAATTTTTTATATATTTTAATTATAGTTTTTTATTAAAATAAGTAAAATTATAGGAATTAATATAATTTTATATTATTATATAGTCTATTATTATATATTTTGTTAATATTCTAAATATTTAAAAAAAACTTAATACTAATATATAGATTTTTATATTTATAAATAAAAATAGTATTAATTTTAAGATTATATATATAGCTAGTATATTATTATAATTAATAATATAACCAGTATATTATTTATTAATATATTTTATTATTAATTATATTATATAATATTAGACTAGCCAGTTAGTTTTAATTATAATTAAATAATAAAAAATTATATAACTACTAATTTCATTTACAGCCGGATATCTTATTTTTATATTAAATATATTAATACTATTTTTTTATTTAATTTTAGTTTAAAATTTAATATTATATTATATTTTTTATTTAGTTTTATTTTTTAATATACTTTTTAATATTATTTAAGTTTAATATTTTAACTTACTATCAGATGGTTATATAATATATAAAAAATTATTCTAAAATAAAACTATTAGTTTTATATATAATTATATTTATTAAATAGATTTATAAGATTATTAGCTAATTATATAACTAATTTATTTTTATAAAATAAATAGATTTATAAGATTATTAGCTAATTATATAACTAATTTATTTTTATAAAATAAATAGATTTATAAAATATAATTATAATATTATATTAAATAATATTAATAATCTATAATAATTTTTTATAATTTTATTTATTTCTAATTAGATTTATATTATTAGATTTCTACTAGTAGTTTTTAATAATAATATTCTTTAGATATATCTATAGTAAAATAGTAATCTATTTTTATATAAAAACTAATATTTAAAAATTATTTAAAAACAGATTTAAAATACTTTTATAAACATAAATAATATTATAATAATATTATAAATTTAAATAATAAAATATTTATATTTTAGAAATATTAATTTATATACCGCAGTTCTAAATAATATTAAAAAACTAATTTATAATATTTAATACTAGCTGTTTTTTTTAGAAAAAAAAATATATATTAATTATAAACTATTAATATATTATTCTAATTTATAGTATTTTTCTAGACTAATTTTTATTATTTTAATCTAAAAAAAATTAGAAAAAAGATTATAAAAATTAATATAAAATAGTTTAATAGAATTAATATATTATATATTAACTAGTTTTAAAAAAACTATAATATAAAAACTAAGTTTTTTTTAATAATTATTATTTTAGATTTATATATAACTAACCGGCTTATTTATAACCGGCTGTATTTATAAAAATAAATATTAAATATAAAATAATTTATTTTTTAATATTATATTATTAAATATAATTAATATTATTTTTTGACATACATTTAGTATTATTATAGTATTTTTATATATTATTTATTTTATATAAAAAATTATAATTTATATTAATATTAGATTTATAATATTTATAATATTTATTAATATTATTTTTATTAAAAAGATTATTCAGCTATTAACTAAGTCTATTTAAAATAAAAAAACTTAAAATAATATATTATTATAAAGTCCGGTTTTTTTTTAAGCTAGATACTAATAATATAACTATTATTAATATATTATAATATCTAATTAATATTAAGCTAAATATAAAAAAATTTAAACTAATATTATTAAATATATTATTAATTATATTTTAAAAATTATATAAATTCTAACTAATATATTTAACTAAAATATATTAATATAAAAGATTTATACTATAGTTTTTAAATTTAATTATTTTATTTATTATTAGATTATTTTTAGTTTATTTTATAATATTATAATTAATATATTTAGTAGTACCGGTACTTATAATCTTTATTTTATTTAATAAAAAATATTCATATAACTATTTAAAAAAAACTATTATAATAAATATAATATTTAGTATAAGAATTTTTTTTATAATAATTCTTATTAATATTTTTATTGTTATTTCTATTTATTAATATATAAAAAATTTTATTATTTATTAAAAATTTAATTGACTAATTTATTATATTAATATTAATATTTTTATTATAAATATAGCAGAGCCAGTAATTATACTAATTTTTTTAAGAATATTTATAACTTTATTAGTCTAAATCTATTATTTAAAAAATCTAATATAAAAACTATTTACTAAAAAATTTATAGCTATTAATTAATATTCTAATAATAATAAAAAATTTAGTTAATAATACTAAAACAATATCTAATTATTATTATAATATTTTTATAATATTATTATTTCTAATAATATTATTAATATTAATATTTTAATTACCGAAAACTAGAAAACTAAATATAAATATAATAAAATTTTAAAATATAATATTAAAAATATTAATAATTAAAATATACTAAAATAATTATAGTTAAAAACAAAATAGCTAGATATAATAATAAGTTTATTAAAAATAATATTAGATTTTAATAATAATAATCTTTTTATTTTTTAGTCCGGTTAAAAATATTTTTTTAAAATTATTATTTTAATAGTTTATTTTTATAGAAACAGCTGTATATTTTAAATTTTTTAATATAATAGATATTAATTGATTAATCTAGTTATAATAGTTTTATTAAAAAATATCTATATATAAAATTATAATATAATTATTCTATAAAAATTATAGATTTTAATATATATTAATATTATATATTATTTTTTTAAAATAAAAAAGAATTATATATTAGTTTAATTAATTCTTCTATAATTATTATATTTAAAAATATATATTTTTATCTAAAAAGATTTTTAGTAGGTTTTTTTTTATTATAATAAATATATTATAATAATATATATTTATTTAAGCTTAGCTAAGAAAAAAATATTATTAATAATAATAATATATAATATTTATAATTTTTTAAAAATATAAAATAATTTTAAAATAATAATTTTTACTAAAGTAATAACAGCTGTAGAAAAAATCTAAACTAAAAAAATCTAATATTTAATAATTAATAATTTTAGTATTTATAATTTTTTATATATAAAAAATTATTTAATATTTAATTTATAATTTAATATTTAATATATAAAACAGCTAAAAACTCTAATTATATAATAATTTTCAAAAATTATTATTTTAATAAATATAATTATCTGGTCGGTCTAAACTAATAACTAATTTTAACTAATTTATTTAAATCTATTATATTATAATAATCTAAATATTTATAAGTTTTATAATAATAAATACAAATTATAAATATTTTAGAAAATATTTTCAAAATACTAAAAAACTATTATAATATTATTATTAATTTTTATTTCATTTTTTAGAAATACTAAGAATAAGTTTATTATATTAAAATAATAAACTATTTTTAAAATATTTCTAATTATTTATTTATTAAAATTAAACTTAATATATAATTATAGTAAAAATATTTATATTTTTAATATAATTAAAAAATAATAAATATTATTAAACTTATTATTATAATTATTTTTTTTTATATTTAGTAGATAATATTTTATACTAGTTATTTCTATTAATAGTTTTATTAATAAACTAATTAATTTAATTTATTAAAAATATTAAAATATTTATTTTTTAGTTATAAATTATTTTATATTTTAAAACTAGTTATAACTTAATATATTATGATTTATAGAAAACTATATAAATATAAAAATAAAAAATTATTAATTTTTAATAAATCTATTATTATATTTTTAAAGTCTAAATATTAAAATATTAGTATATAATTTAAATAATCAAAAAATAAATTATTTATTTTTATTATAAAATCTACTAAAACTGTATAAAAAAGTTTAGTAATAATCTATATAAAATATAAAACTTAATAAAATAAAATAAAAACTATTTATTATATTTAGTATATATATTTTTAAAAGAAAATAATATTATCTAATATTTTTTAGAAACTAAAATTAAAATATTATTTAATAATTTTTTTTTAATATTTTTTTTATAAATCTTACTAATATTACCGGGTATATTTATTTAGAAAAAATAAAATAATTTTTTATTATTATTATTAAAATAATAAAAGCTATTTATCGGCTAATATTTAATAAGATTTAAATTTAATAATATTTTTAATTAAATATTATAAATAGTTATAGCTGCTGAAATTCTTAGATTAATTTTTTTATTAATAAAACTATTTAATTATTATATAAAATAAGAATATTATTTTTAATATTTTTAAAAATTAATTATTATTATTTTCTGCAAGCCCGGTAAGAATAATTATAAAATATCTAAAATATACTAATTAATTATTTTATTTAATGTTTTAAAAAAGATTTTACAAAATATAATTATTATTTAATTAAATTATTTAGTAAAAATTTATTTATTATTTTTAAAAAAATATTTTAGCAGCTGTTATAATCAGAATATTAAAATAATATTTTATATAATAATTAAAATTATTATTATAGTTTAAAAAAAATTATATTAATTTTATATCTAAATATTTTTATTATTTTTAATAATATTAATTATTTAAAAATGATATATAATCTCTATAGTATTATATCCCGGAGATAATTATTTATTAAATTAAAATTTCTTTTAAAATAATATATTATTTTACTAATATCCAAATATATCTGTTCCCGGAAATAAATTAATATAAAGATTTTCTAAAATTTATTTTTATTTTTAATTTTTTATATTTTTTATAATATGTGTCTTATAATAAATAAGTTTATAAAAAATATTAATTATATTAATAATATTATTACTATTATAATAAAAAATAATAAAAAAAATTATATTATATTAAACTAAAATTTTTAATATATTTATAAGATATAATTGGTTATATATATATTAATATTTATATTTTTAAAATTTTATTTTATTTATTAATATTATTTTAAATAATTAAAATTAATAAAAAAAGTTCTTATATTTATTATTAAACTAGCTATAAAATCTATTATACTAGTTATTTTAAATTTAAAAAATAGTTAATATATTAATATAAATTTTATTAAAACTAGTTTTAATAAAAAATAGTTTTTAAATCTATTGATTAAATTTATAATTAAATATTAATTAACCGGATTTTTTTAAAGCTTAAAATATCTATTATATTAGATTTTAAATAAAAAAATTAGTTAAAAAATATTATATTTATTTTTTAAAATATTATTTCATAAATATTTTATATTTAATATCTATTTTTAATATATAAAAACCTGTATTTCAGAAATTCTATAGATTATTAAAATTTTAAAAAAATCTAATTAAAAACTTATTTTTATTAAATAATATTTTTTTATATTATTTATATAATTTTTATAATAATATATATTATATTAGTTTAATATATTTTTTAAATCTATAGCTATAGTAAGTAGTATAACTAATAGATTTATATATTTAATAAATTTAATATTATATAAATAAAATTATACTAGAAAACTTTTAATTAATAAATATTAATATTTTTAGTATAAAATTTTAGTTTTTTTTTATTTTGAAATATTTTTACTAAATCTATTTATAGATTTTTTTTAGTTAGTTATTTTTTTATTATATATTTATCTTACTAACTGATAAATATTTTATTATAATCTAGTTTTCTAATTACTACTAGAATTAGTAGAAAAAAATCTAAAACTTAGTACTAATATTAAACTTATTATAATAAAATAAAAACTTTTTTTTATAATTTTTTTATAATAATATTCTTCGGAAGTAGTAATTAATATTATTAAAAAAAAGTTTTTATAAAATATTTTATTTATATAATTATAGTTTTAATAATTATAAAAATTTATATTTCTAAATTAAAATTATTAATTAGTATTAATTTAATAAAATAAATTAATATTATTATTATAATTTTTAATTTTTTAATAGCTTTTATAGTTTATATAAAAATAAAATAAAAATATATAATACTAATAATAAAACTAATTAATATTATTTTTATTTTTTAAATAATAAGAAATAATCTAATTTTTTAAAATTTTTTAGAAATATATATTAACAACTAGAATATTTTTTAAATATTAAAAAATCCCAGGCTTTTATTAAAATAATATCTAATAAAAAATATTATTAATTTATTTAATTAAAAATATCAGTTTAATACTAATATTAATATTTTTAAAACTAAAGATATTATTTTTTTTAAATATTTATATATATAAATATTCTAAAAAATAAATATACTAATAAAATAATTAAATAAATTATAAAAAAAAAACTAGTTTTTATAACCCGCTGCTGCGGATTTAAAATAAAATAAAAATAATTTTAAAATTTTTTTTAAAATTTAAATTAAAATAATTAATAAATAGACTTAATAAATAAACTAATAATAATTAGTATATAATAACTTTTTTTAATAGTAAATATTAAAGTTAAAAAAAACTAAAAATCTTTAATAATATAATAAATTAAATTATTTTTAAAAAATAGTTTTATTTTAAATTTATATAAATAAAATAGACTTTAATAGCTTTTTTATTTTTATTAAATAAATAAATAAACTAAATTATTTCTATAAAAAAATTCTAAAGATTATATACTATATTCTTTTAAATTATTCTTACTATAAAACTTTTAAAAAAATAAGTAGAAACTCTAATTTTTTATAAATACTAGTAGACATATTTATTAAGCTATAATAAATAAAATAAATAATTATATTTTTATTAATAATTAATTAGACGTTTTATTTATTATTAATAATACTAATAATAATACTAATACTAAAAATAAATCTAAAATAAAATCTTTAATAAAATAAATATATTATAGCTTCCGGAAGCTTAGTATATCTTCAAAAATATTTTAATAATATTTATTAATTATTAATATTTTATTAATTATTTTTTTAATTAATTATTTAATCTAATAATTAATAATATCTATTAGTTTATAAAAAATACAGCCAACTAGTAACTATTTAGTTAATAAAATTAAAAACTAGTTATTAATATTTTCTATATTAATTTAAAATAATAATAATTATTAATAAAATTAGTAAACTAAAAAAACTATAAACTAATAAAAAATATTACATATAATTAATTTAATATAGGCTTCCGGGCTCGCTAACAGAATATAATAAATAAAAATAAATAAAAAATATAATAAAAAGATTAAAAAAGCTAGTTAATAATTCTAAATAAAAAAAATTAAAAAAATTAAAAAAGCTAGTTAATAGTTTTAAATAATATTTTCTGTAAAAAATTATTCTACTGTATAAATTAGATTATATCTATATAAACTAAAAATAAAAAAACCAGCTGATATATATAAAACTAGTTAATATAACTAAAACTACTAACTAGCTAAAATAAAAAAAATAAAAAAATCCTATTAATATATAGTCTGTTAGTATTCTTAGCTATTTAAATATAGTTCTATACAGGGCTGCATCTAAGTATAATAAATATAATCAATCAATCAATCAATTAATTATAAGTTATTTTTTTAATTAACTTTTTTATATGGATCTTTTAATATTTATATTATTAGTTTAATATTAGTTATACTTTTATAATCAACACTACTAAGTTTTATTTTATTATAAGAAATATTAAACATTTATAACTTTCTTTTTAGATTTTAGATTGGAATAAATTAATAAATAGACATATTTATAATATATTTTAATCAAGTATTTTATATTTTAGTTTTAGTTTTATGTTATTTTTATTTTTATAAATAAAGAAATTTTAATTCTTCTTCGCGAGGCTCTGTCTAGAGAATTTCTAAATATATTTTTTATTTATAATTTGTAAGATTTTTTTAATTAGATTTTAAGAAATCTAGAAAGATTTATTTACTTTTTTTATAATATAACTTAACTATTTTTTTCTGCTATAGATCATTCAATATATAATCTAAATATATTATTATAATATATATTTTTTAATTTCCATTTTGGTAGTTAATCTTTATTATAGATCTCTAGTATACAATAAATATATAATAAATAATATAAATAAAATATTATATTAATGTTTATTTATAAAAAGATTAATTTATATATTAGTTTTTTTTTAGTTCTACGGAGTTGAAATTAGAATTATTTAAAAATCTTTATAATTATTTTCTTATATTATTAAGTTTTACTTAGCTTTATAATTTTATAATATATTTAAGTAAGTATAAATATGTATAAAATTTTTAAATTAATATTTATATTTTTTATTATAGAAGATTTGCTTTTTATAGTTCAAAGTTTTTTATAATAGGATTAAAATAGTTATTTTTTATTTAATTTTACATGGTATATCCAATTATTATTTGGCAGGCTGTTTCGCAGAATATAAATATTAAGATTATAAAATTTAAATAATAAAATATTATAATAAAAAGTAACTTTTATCAAACCTAAAATATTAATACAGTATCTTAAGATATTATTATTAATTGATTTGTTTATAGAATTATTATCATTTTTATAAATAGGTCTAGTTGGCTTGCTTAGTTATTATATAACTAAGGCCTAAGGCCTGCTATACAGATTTTTTTGCAACAACCGCGAAGGTTAGAAAGGCCGGTTTGGGCTCTTATAAAAATTCAATTATATTTTAATATCAAAATTAATAAAATTATTGAATTGATTTCAAAAGTACAAGATAGCTCTAATATTTTATATACTCTGCTATTAGTAAAAATATATTTAATAATTATAATATTATTTAATATATTAAAAACCATAAGATTGAAAATCTTAAAATTAATGATATTATTAAATATATATAAAATAATGAAGTATCTATTATTAAAATATATAATAATAATAAACTATTTAATTATTTTTATCTACTATTATTAATCTTTATCTTTAATATTATTATTCAAATTATATAAATAAACTAAAATTAATTATTATAATAAAAAATATTAATAATAACACAATTAGCAAGCCGGCATTTGAATATAAAACTTATAGTATCAAAAAGTATAAAAAAGGTCTTAAAAGAATCAAGAATCATAAAATAAAGTTTATAAAATATTTAAAATTATATATATTATTTAACACTTAAAGCTAATAGATATTAAGAATAAAGAATATTATTTAAGTTTTATTAATTTGTTTATCAAGTATATAAAAATTCAATTATTAGAAAGTTTTAGAAATAAAAGTAGTAATATATTAATTGTATTTAATAAATAAAAAAGATATTATAGACTGGTATATTGTAGAATAATCTTTTAATAATAATAAAACATTATACAAATTAAAAAATCCAAATCTAAGAATATTATATGGTTTATGTCAATTTTATATCAATATTATTAGAATATTTATAAAAAGTAATATAAAGAATATATTATATTTGTAAAAGAAAATATATATATATTAATTAAGATATCTACAGCTATATAGCTGGTTCTCTAAAAAATAATAAAATCTAAGATTATATAACTTTAGATATCTATTATACTTTTTATAAATAAGAAGATTGCTACTAAGTTATATATAAAAAAAAACATAAAACTACTTATATTTCTAAAACAGAAAATAAATAAAGTATAAATATAGAACTATTAAATAAAATTTATTATATTAAACTATTTAATAAAGTAAAAATAAATAAAATATTTAAAAAACTTTATAAAGCTGTCGGCTGATTAATTTATTATACTAATATAAATAAACTTAATATTTTTAATATATATTTTATACTATATAAAATATCATTTAATAGATATATATTTAGTTTTTATATAAAATTTAGAATTTTTAGCTAGAATAATAGTAGATTAGTTATTAGTATAAATTAAAATTGATTTAGTTATTAATATAAGTATAGTTTTAAAATATTAAATATCTAATTTAGTAAATAGAAGTTAAAGTTAAAAAAATTTTTAAATTATAACAGCTTAAGTAATATACTTACTTTTAGTAAAAAATAATATAATAGTAGTTTATTTTTTTAAATTTTAGAAAATAAATCTGTTAGCAAGCTGAAAAATATAACTAGAAGTTAATATAATATTAAAAATATAAAAAGTAGTTTAATTAATATTATAATAGCTAATAAAACCAAAGTTTTTATATTTAGAAAAAAAATAATAATTTAATAAGCTTATAAAATAGTACTAGATAAGATTTATAACTTAAATATAAGATTTATTAAAATTTATTATAAAAAATAATAACTTACTGGTTATATATATAATATTAGAATATATATTAAATATAATTTATATTAGAATATTATTATATTTTTAACATAATTTAATATTATCTGGTTAGGCAGTTTCTGTATATTTAAATAAAAATTTTTATAGTTAAATAGTATAAAAAAGATTTTATATATTAATATATTAAAATACTTTAAATAGTCTTTAATATATAATTTTTATAAGAAATATATACTGTTATTAATTTATATAATATTAATATTAAGAAAATAAGTATAAAAACTATTATTAATAAATTTAATAAAATTATTTAGCAGATTTTTAAAAATATTAATTATAAAAATATCTAATACTAAAAATAGAATATTATTAATATAAATAAATATATAAAAGTTTTTTTTAATAAATATAAAATAGTCTGTATAAAAATATTTAAAGCTATTTATAATAAAAAAGTTATAAAATATATTATACTACTTATATAATATTTATTTTAATTTATATAATAATTTAATAAATATATTATATATATTATTTTTTTAAAAACTTTCTAATAGTTTAATATATATCAGTTTATATATTTTAATATTAAAAAAAACTATAATAATATTAAGATTATATAATATCTAATTAAGTATAATAGTAAAAATAATAAAAATCTTAAAACTAATATTTTTTATAATAGTAGTATAGATCTTATTTATTTAATAATTCTTATCGGTATATTAATAGAATTCTTTAATAATAAGATAGATTTTATATATCTTATTATATTTAATTTTCTATATCTATTTAAAAAATAGAAATTAAAATTTATAAAAATATAGAATAATATAAAAAATATCTTATTTAATTTATTATTATATTTTATAATAGATAGGATTATATTATTTAAAAACTTTAATACAGACTATAATATTAGTATAACTAATAAAAATATAACTAATATTTTATAATATTAATTTTTTTATAATAAAAAATTCTTTATAATCTAAAAATAGATTTGTAGACAGCTGCGTAGCTATAATATTAAGAAATAAGATATAAATAAAATAGTTATTAATTAAAAGATTAAATAAAATATTAGTATAAAGATTTAGATTATTATTAATATTAATAATATAAAATTATAATAATTTAAATAAGATATAAAACAGTTTTTATATATAAATTAAATAGTATAGCAGTTAGAGTATAATTTCTATAGCTAAAAATATTAAAAATAAGTAACTAATAACTAAAAGATTTATAACTATTAGTTTATTATCGGAGGTATTATTCTTAATAATAGAAGATATTATATTAAAAATATTAGATATAAATATTTTATCTATAGTTAGAGTAGATATTAAAGCTGTATTATATATAATATTATTTAAAATATTTAAAAAAAATAATATACTAGTTTATTTATATTTAATAAACTAGTTAGATTTTATATTACTATTTTTATTTTTTAAAGCTAGAATATTAGAAAACTTTATTTAAAATAGCTTCTAATATTAAAAAGATATAATAAACAGAGACTAGTAGTATATATTTTTTTAAATAATTTTTTTAAGTAAAAAATACTGCTGTATATAGAATTAAAATTATATAAAAAAACTATTATAAATATTTAAAAAAATTAGTTTTTTATTAAAAATAATATTATATATATATATAATTTAACAGATTTTAATATTATATATTTTAGACACAGATTTTAAGTAGTTTATAAAATAGTTTTTTTATATATAGTTTTCTAGTTTATTATAAGTTTTTTTAGAAATAAAATACTAGAAATAATAATTAAAAGCTTTTTAGTAAATAATATCTAATTATATATTATATAAGGCTTTATATAGTATTTTATTAATAAAATTATATATAAACCGGTTCTAAATATAGTTTATAATAAGAATAATATAGTTTTAAAAATAATAAAATAATTAATTACTAATTATAACAGAGATATAAGACTTAATAAAATATTTATTTTTAATTTTAATAATTAAATTAAAATTAAAATAATAATATAAAACCGGATTTTAAATAATATTCTATTTCTAATAATAAATTATAAATAGTTAATATTTTTATATATTATGACTATAAATATATTTAATATTAATATTTAATTAATATTTAAAATAGTTTTATATTATAATAAATTTATTATAAATCTTACTGTAGTTTTTAAAAACAAAATCTAATAATAATAAAAAATATAATTTATAAAAATAATAAAATAATAAATATTAGTTTAATTATATATAAATAGTAGATTATAGATATTAATATATATAAAGTTTTTAACTTAAAGTCTAAGATTATATAGCTTAATATATAATACTAGAAATATTTAATTTTTTTTATATAAATATAGTTTATAAAATATTAATAGAATATTTTTTTTCATATTTAGATTAATAATATATTTTAAAAAATCACAGATTTTATATTCGGAGGTATAGACTGTATAATAATATATTAAATAAATTAAAATTAATATAATAATTATTTTTTTAATTATATAAATAGTAAAATTAGTATAAAATAAATAAATTAAAATACTATAGTTATATAAATTATATATAATCTTATAATTTATTATATTAATTATATTTATAAAATATTATTTTTTATTTATAATAATATAGCTAATTTATTTATTATTTTAAATAAAAAATATAAATCTTTTTAATATTATATATAATTAAATATTCAAGCAAGCCAGCTGCTTATATAAAATAAGATTATTTAAAAAAGTTAGAATAAATTAGTAATAGTTAATATTAAATATACTAGTCAGATTATTATTTTTATCTATAAATTTAATAAAAATAGTATTATAATTAATAATATAAAAAACTTTATTAATAGCTGTTTTAATCCAGTAAATAAAAAATATAAAGATTTAAAAATACTATTTAAAATAATTTATATTTTTTATAGTTCCGAAGTTAAATATTTATTTATTTATATAATTTAAATAAATATTTTTATAAACTACGGCTGCTATATTAAAACAGACTAATATAATAAAAATATTAAATAAATTATAATTAATATTAATAATATTAATAATAGAGAATTTAAATAGTAGTATTATTTTTATTAGTATAAATATTATATTAGTATATATATTTATATTCTTTTTTTTATTTAGATTTAATAAATATTTGCTTAAAAAATAATTTTATTATATTAATAAAAAGTATAGAATATTAAATTTCTGTTAATAATATTAAGTTTTTTATATTTAAACTAAATATCGGAATTTAATTATTTTTTATTATAGTTATAATTATTATTATATTTATAATTATAGTTTTTATTTTAGCTATAGCTACTATAATTACTACTACTGTAATTAAAAATATTAATAATAAAAATCTTATTACTAATAATATATATAAATAGCTGTAAGAACTAATTTTTCTAAATATATTTAAATTATATAAACTAAATATAAATTATAAAGAAAAAAAACTTATTTATTAATATTATATACTAGCTTATAATAAACAGCTGTAAAATAAAAATATTTTATATAATAATAAAAAACTATAAAAATTTAGTTTAATTATTAATAATTTTAATACTATACAGCTTATTAAAAATATTTATAAATTTTATAAAAAAAATATATATTAGCTGTTATCTTATAATTCTGAAAATATACTATAGAACTGGTTTTGTATATTATTTTTAATATAATTAGAATAAAATAATTTAATTAATTTTATTTTTTAATATTAGTATTATATATAGCGCGAAGTATATAATTATATTATTTAATTTTATTAATATTATATTATATATTTATATAAGTTGGTAGTATAATACTTTTATTAATAATTTAATAAGTAAGCTTTTATATATATTTATTCTCGGTTTTATTATATAGTATAGGCTTATTAGAAGCAGTAAGATTATTTTAAAATAATTTTTAAATATTTAGATTTTTAAATTTAAAATAGTTATATGAATTATATTATTATACCAGCTAGTTAGATTAATTTTTTAACTTAAATATAGTTTTAGAAATATTAATATTAAACAGATTTTTATTTAATATTATAGTATAATATATAGCTATACTACTTACGTAATAAAAATATATAATTAATTAATTTAATAGAGTAATAAATACTAGGTTTAATTATTAAGCTAATTAGAATATTTTAAAAACTTCTTTATCTCTCTAAATATAAAAGTTACTAAACAAAAATATAAAAAGCTGTTAATATGATAAATATTAGTATATATAAAAAGATTTCGATAAAAAAATAAAAAAGAATAAATTTAATCAGAAATATAACCACAAGAGCTTATAATCTATAAAATATATATATATATATATTAATTAAGATGTCTACGGCTATATAGCTCGTTCTCTAAAAAATAATAAGATCTAAGATCACGTGACCCCAGATATCTGTCATAATATTAATACTTAGAATAATATTTATTAACATCAGTCTGCTGTAATATTTTCAGCTAAGAATAATTAAAATAATAATATATATTATTAAGTATATGATTTTTTCAAAGACAAATTATTATTAATTTAAAAAAGTATAAATATTCTAACATTAAATCTGATATTAAATTAATCAAATATCTTTATATATATACCTTCAGAATATATATTTTAATTAGTCTAAATAACACTTAATATGTTAAAGAATATAAACTTAAATCATGAGTTTAGATTAATTGTTAAATTAGTTATATAAGTAACGATAGTTATATATTTTATATTAATAAGTCAAAAACTAAAAAATATAAATTTCAATAATATTAAGTTACTTAAATAATAGATAGATATAGTAATAATTATAATAGTATTATTAAAAATATTATGATATTTTTATCAGCTTTTTCTTACTGCAAAGAAACTAGAAACCTATTTGAAATAAAATATAAAAAATAATAATAATCTAATATTAATATAGCTAATCATATGTAAAAAGTAAATAATTTTATTAAATATAATTATATTATTAATTTATAGGTAATTGTAAGCTTTGATTTTAGTTTTTTTATTTTGTAAATAATTTAATTTATATAATTATGAAAACAAGTATTAGAAATATTTCTTAAAATCTTAAAAAATAATTATAAATACTTCTTTTGATCTATAAATGAAATAAATATACCTTTTCTAATTTTAATAGACAAAGTGTATCCGGAAGTATTCTTAGTAATATTATATATCCAAAAAGTTTAAGTAAAAAGATTTAATTAGTTTTTAAAATAAAAACTTTTTTTATTTTTGTTATATATTATAAAAATCTAGTTTTAAGATCTTAAATAAAAACTATTTCTACCTTTCTTATATATTATAGAGAATTGAACTTACTATTATAGATACAAATAATTATAATTTTTAGACAATAAATAATTTTTCTATAACAGATATCTAGAATTATAAAATTTTAAATCTCACTAGTTCTTAAAAAAACAGCCACATAACCCTAGTTATCTTAGTTAAATTTATATATATATATATTTACATGTTATAAGCCCTTATAGTTATATTTCTTTTTTAAATTTTTTTATTTTTTTATCAAAATCTTTCTATATATACTAATATCTATAATATTAATAATTTTTTATATTTTTATTTAGCAACTTTTAGATTTAATAAAATAGAGAAGCCTTTAAAATATTCTAGCTAGTATAATATTTAAACTTAATATTAATTAATTTGTTATATTAACTAATTATTTATCTCTACTATACAAGCAGTATAACTATATATTATACTATAATATTAAGTAAAGATATATCTAATATTAATATTTTTAAAATTATATTTAAAGTAAGAAATAAATCTCACTAACTAGTATAGTAATATAATTTATATAATTATTTCAAATCTAAAAATTTAAATATTTAAAACTTATTTTAAAATGATTATACTATTTCTAACAAGCTTATACTTTATAATAAAACTAAAAATAAAAATTTATAAAATTTATATATAAAATTTATATATAAAATTATTAATAAAAATATTATACTACTAACTTATATAAATATATAATATAATATTAAAAAAGCTAAATAATATAATTATATACTCCGCGCTATATATAATACTAATATTAAAAAATAAAATTAATTAAATTATTTATTTTTAATTATATTTAAATAATATATAAGACTAGTTTTATAGTATATTTTTAAAATGATAAAATAACAGCTAATATATATATATATATATATATAAAATATATAATATTTCTTATTCTATTATTATTATTTATTTATATAATAAATAAGCTTTAATCTATAATAATAATACTAATAATTAAAATACTCTCTTTCTAAATTTTATAAATATTTTTAATAAGTTATATAGTACTAAAGTTATTAATAATTACACTAGACTTTTATAATTTTTTATTATTATATAAAATATTTTTATTTTACAGCCATATATTATAAACTAATATACAATATTAATAAATAAGTTTTTTTTATAGTTCATATTTAGTTTATATAATTTAAAATATCTGAAAGAATTAATTTTTATGATTATAATAGAAAATAATTAAATTCCAGTATTTAATTTGATTATAAAAAACTCGGTGCTGCTGATAAAAAATTTATATTTTATATTTTTATTAATATAACAAAAATTATTTTTAAGCAAGTATTTATTAAATCTAAATAAAAAATAAATAAATATATATATATATATTAATATATCATTTCTATTAATAAAAATATTATTATTATTTAAACTTTTTATTACTAACATAATTAATATTAATTATATTTTATTTCATATTTTAATTATATTAATTTATTCTAATATAACTGCTATAATCTAAAAAATACTTATCTTAATTATATAAATAAGAAGATACTTAATTTTCAAATTATAAGAACATAAACTATTCTAAATACTATTTTTAGATTCTTATACTTTATATATACTAGATTAAAAGAATTATTAATAGAATATTTTATATTATTAATTAAAATATTATTTTTATTAAGCTTACTAATAAAAATAAAAGTCTAACTAGTATACCTAATATTAACTATTACTAGTTTATTCTAGTTTTATTAAATAATCTTATTTTTTATAAACAACTCACTTACTTAAGTAGTTAATTATATATTATAATTAAAAATATATTCTTTATTAAAAATAATAAATAAATTAACTATATTATTATAAATAGAAAATAATATTTTATAAATATTATTAGTATGATAAAACATAAGACTATATCTAATTTATTTAATTATAAAGATTTAATTTACTTATTTTTTACTAATCATATTATATATATAAATAGAAAGTTAGTTATTTTACTATTTTTATATATTTTATATATATATTATATAGTTTATATTTCTAATTATAAAATCTATAATTTTTCAAAGTTTATTATCAGTCCAAATATTTAAAAAATATTCTCTTAATATTTTAATAAATTATATTTATATAAAAAAAATAAATACTTTTAGTATTATATACTAGATTATATAATTTTAGACTTTAAGTTAAAAACCTTATATTTATCAATATTCATAGTCTATTTCTTATATTTAACTAAACTAATATTTATTAATTTATTATTTTTATAAATCATATTTTTTATTATTATTAGATTTTTTTAAGAACTGCAGTAAAACTTATAAAAAGTTTATTATTATATAATACTATTTTAAATATGAATTAAATATTAATATTAAACATATTTATAGTAATAATTTATTATAATATTAATATGAAGTATAATCATAGTAATAATATATTAAAGTATTAATTATTTATAATATATTATTAAAAATAGAATATTCTTTAAAATCTAGTTTTATATTATTCTTCTAATTTTAATCTAATTACCGAGATAAAAAAATAGATGTTTTATTAAGTTTTATATTTTTATTATAGCTAATAATTAATTATTTTATTATTTTTAGAATTATATTATTTTTATTATAAATTATGTTTAGAACCGGCTTATATATAACTTTATTAATGAGATATTTTATAATGTTTTACATAATATATAATTTAATATTATTTATTAAAAGATTTTTAGCTGCTACTAGTATTTTAATTTTAAAAAAATTTATAATAAATTAAAAAACTATATATAAAAAAACTACTTGATAAGCTATTTTATTTTAAATTAGTTTATAAAATATATAATATTGAAATCTGTCAAATTATATATATATATATATATATATATAATATTTTTTTGATAAAAAACTAATTTTCTGAATATTTGTAACTATTTTTTTATATAATTTTAAGTTTATATATAATACTATTTTTAACTTAAAAAAACTATTTAAAATAATATTTATTATTAGTTTTTATTTATTCTATTTCTTTCATATAAGGAGTTATTTTAAATAAAGTTTTCTAGTCTTTCAGTTTTAAAAAAATAATAATATAGAATCTAACTAGCTTATTAAATATAAATAAATCAATATATTATTTTTATCAAATATTTTACATAATATTATATATAATAAAGCCCCCGTATTTATACTAATTAAAAATAAAATACTTATCTTTAATAATTTTAACATATTATTTTTTATTATTAAAAATAATATTCTTAATAATAAACTAATAATTATAGATTTCTTAATTATTAATTATTTATTTTTAATATTTGTAGTTATAAAAACTATATATCAGCTGGTATACTGTTTAACTTATATATAAAAACAATTTTATATTTTATTTAAGTTATTATAATTTTATATTACTAATATTAATAATAATACAGATCTTTATATTAATATTTTATTTTTAAATATTACAGCTATACAGCCGACTATAAATCTGTTTTTAAATTATAAAAAGTCTTTTATTATAAAAATATTAATATTGTAAAATATTAGCTATATTTTTATTCGCTATATTGATACTACAGTGTATATTAAAGTTTTTAAATAATATAGTATTATTTATTATAAAATATAATAATAAATTAAGTAGAACATTTTCTATATTTTTTATGTTTTTATAAATTCTAAATTCTATTTTATGAATAAAGATGAAAAATCAAGTATAATAGTATATATAAAGTTTAATCTATTATTATAAGATTTTGCAAATATACTGGTAAGAATTATTAAATTAATAAAATCTATATTATTATTGTAAAATATATTAGTTTTAAAATTTTCATTATTCCTATTATTATATTTAATTAAATACTATATAATTTTAATCTTATTATGATTTTTCAATATGAAACTATTTAAATAAATATATTATATAAATTAAAATAATCATTATATAAATAATATAATATATTTTATAACTTTTTTATTATAAAAAATTTTAAATATTTTTATATAAATTATTTTCTATTTATCGGAAAAGATCTTTATATATTTATTGACATTAATAATATTTTATTTTTAGAACTAAATATTTTTATAATTAATATTTTAAAAAATCTGCTGAATAGTTTTATTAAATTTATTACTAATTGTTAGGAACTACTTGATGCAGTAGACACGCTGGTTAGATAAAATAAGCAAGATAGTTAAAAAATAGTTTTCTATTAATTTTAAGACTAATTCTTAAAAAATCTTTTTCTTTAAAAAATTCTAGAATAATATATTATATAAAAAGCAAAATGTAAATAATATAATAATATAAATATCTAGATTAAAAGTCTATTAAATTAATATTAATGTAAAAGTAAACTACTATTATAGTAGATATAGACTACTATAATAAAGAATATTATATCATAATTATTCTTTTTTATTAAATCGGATTATTTAGTATAATAGTATAATTATAAATAGCTTTATTATTTATTTTAATTAATTATTTCTACTAGTAGTATTTTAATAAAGTAATTAAATTTAATATTATAATAATAGAAGAATTAGTCTGATAGATTATATATTATATCAATTAAAGATTTGTAGAATAATAGATAAAATATATATTTTATTAATAATCTGATTAGAATCCGATTACAGTATATGTATAAATAAAAAAACTTAATATATTTTTATTATTTTCTTTATCTTTATATCTTAATTCTTTATCGAATCTTTCTTTCTATCTTCTTTTTTTATATTATTTGTATTCTTATTTTTATTATTTATTTTAGTATTTATTTATTAATTTTTTATAATATATTATTTTAATAGTTTTTTAATATTATATTCATAACTGTATTTTACTGTCTACCTAATAATTTTATTATATTAAAAATCTTTTTTTATTTATATTATTTAAAAACTAGTATTAAAAAGTTTAATATTATTAATATTAAGAATTTTATATCCGGATATATATTTAATACTATTATATAAATGATATATAAATAATATTCTAGTTATAACTAGATTTATAATTAAATATATTTTAATAACTTTTTTAAATAGTTTCTTTAAGTTAATAAAAACTAAATAATTATAAAAATAATAAAAAATATAGCTAACTTCTTTTAGATTCTTAACTAGTATTAAAGGTTTTCTATTAATTGTACTATTTTTAATTAATATTAAAATCAAAATCTAATATTTTATATATAAATTAATTATTTAATTCTAGTTCTAGCTACTGGTTTTAAAACAGCCGAGCTGGTTTATTATTATAAATATAAATTTATTAATACTAGTAAATTTAAAATTATTATATATTTTTTTATTAATTTTTAATTAAATTATAAACTAATTTATTAGCTTGATTTATTTATTTATTATTCTTTTATTATAGATTATTATATTATTACTAAAAATCCGACTATATTCGGTTTAATATCTAAAAATACCAGGTTTTTTTTATAAACTAAGGCTAAGCAGATGGTTTTTAAGAAAGTATTATAAAATATATCTTATATATAATAATAAAGAATTCTTCTAGATCTACTATATTTAGAGAAAAGAAAGTTCTAATTTTTAATACTCATTTTATATAAAAATAATATTAATTAGTCGGATTAATCTAGCAGTTATTTAATAAAAACCCAGTTTATTTATATAACTTTTTATTTTGATTATATATTTTAATATTGAACTTCAAATATATTTCATATAGTAATTAAATATAAATTTGGTTGTTTTTTTATATTTAAAAATAGAAGTTTTTCTGCTATTTTAATTCTTTTTTATTTTTTATAGATTTAAATAGCTTACTGATCATTATTTATAGATTTTCTTAAGATTTGTCTATTATATTTACTTAGCTAGTTTGTTTATTTAACTAGAAAATATTTATTTATTTTTAAAACTCTGCTTATTTTTAATATTTTTAATGTTAAACTTTTTTTCAAAATCTAAAAAATAGAGCTGGTTTTATAAATCTATATTAGATTTTTATTATTTTAATAATAATATATAAAAACGATTTAACTGTAGTAGTCAGATAGAAAAGTTTTAATATATTTAATTTTTAATAACTACTAGAATCTTTAAAAATCTAATATATTAAAAAGCTAGATTTCAAAAAAAGCTTTAATTTTTAAAGTTTTAATAAATAATTTTATTAGATTTTTCTTTTTGAAGACTACTAGCTGGTATTTTTTATTATAATATTTTTTTATATTTTCTTTATTTTTCATTACTACTTTTATAGCTTTTTTTAATATAATTAATTTATTAATTTAATTTTTAGTTATACAATTTTTTTAAGAAATACTAATCTTAGTATAAAAATAGAAGTCAGATAAATAATCTAAAAAATTATAAAAAAAAGATAAGTAGTAGTTAAATTTAAAATATTATTATAAATAGATTAAGCAGAAAATAATAAAATAAACTAGTTAAATTAATTTTTATTAATAAAATATTAGAGATATTATTTAGAAATCTAATTTATTTTTTTAATTTAATTATTAGTCTGGGATTAAAATACTATTAATAATTAAAATTTAATTTAAATATAATATATAATTTAAAACTAAATTTTACTACTAAAAAATAATTTTTATTTAAAATAATATTTTATAGTTTATACTACAGTTTAATCTTTTATAAAAAAGTTTAATAAGTTCTAAAACAGTAACAATATATAAAATATATAAAAAATATTATTATTTTATAAATTTATTCATAATAATAAGAATAAAATCTAAAATATTATTTTTTATTATAATGAAAAACAGACTTATAATAAAGTTTATTAATAATTTAATAAAAAATCAGCTAGAAATTAAGAATAATTTAAGCTTACTATATAATCTATATCTAATTAAAAAGATTTTTAATATATAAAATATTTTTAATATAAATAATTATATTTTTATAAAAATTTATTTAATAGAAATTTTTTAAGAAAGATTTTTATTTTTTATGATTTAAAATAATCTACTAATTAATTATTATAGTAAAAACTTAATAAATATTACTAAGAACTTTTTTTATAAAAATATATAAGAAGTATTTATATATAATAAGATTATTCTTATTAATTTTCTAATATTTAAACCTAGGATTATTTTTTAAAATAGTAAGTTTTTAATAATATATTTCTATATCTTTATTTTAGATTCTTTTTATTAGACAATATAACTTTTTATTAATTTTAAAATAAAATAAGATTTTATTTTTATATATTCGAAATATTATTAATATATTGATATATCTATTATAAAATTAGTTTATTTTAATAATTTTAGAATATAATAAATTTATATATTTACATATTTAAAATATAACTAATATATTAATATATAAATTATAAAATATTCTTAGTCTAATAAGTTAGTTATTTTTATATTAGCTTTTTAGTTTCTTTTAATTTTATTAAAAGCTTTATATATAAATATTAACTTTAAGATTCTTGTATAAAAATATCTTATTATATTTAAACTGAGATTTTATAAAAACTAGCTGAGACTTTATTAGAAATCTATTAATTATTTAATATTATATTAATTTTAAAATTTTTATATCAAGTAGAACTTCTAAATCTTTTTTTATTGTTAATAATAGGTTAATAAAATTATACCTGCCGGAGTAATACTAAATAATAAAATTATAAGTATTAAAATATATATATTATTAAATTTAACAGTTATTTAGCTTCGGCTGCTTAATAAAAGTCTAAAGTTTTATTAATCTAAAAGATTTTGATAATATATAATAGCTTTTTATGATATTAATACTAATACTCAAATAAGTTAGAGTAGATTTTTTAACCTGACGGTTAACTATTTTCAGCAAAACGGTTAAAAAATACAGACACAGGTATAAAGATAAAATACTATATAAATCTTCATATAATCTAATATATTATAATTTATATTATTAAGTATATTATCTATGTTATATACAAATTTTTGTTGCGGAATATATAAATAATACAGTATATTATTTAACAGTTAAAAATTAACTAATAAAAATAGTCTGAAACTAATTAGTAATATATTAAATATAATATAGTCATATTAATCTATATTTAAAATATAAAATATAAATATAAATAAAACTTAATTATAATTATACTGTAGAAATATGAATATATAATAAAATAAATATTAAAATACAGATTTTAAAAGCTTGCTTTTTAAACTGTTTTTCAACCAAAATCCACTGTAAAATAAATAAATAATAATAAAAGGTTTTTAATCTAAGATTAAATAATAAGTTTTAATGTTATTAAAGTTTTTTAATTGAAACATCATAAAATAGGATATTTTATAGTTATTTAACTAAAATAATGTTTCTATTATATTCTATTAAAAGCATATTTATTTTTATTCAGCTTTTTCTTAAAAACTAAAATATTTTCATAAAAATATGATTTTAAGTTTATAAAAAAGCTGTCGGAATACTACTATTCTTAATAAATAAATATTATTTTTCTACACTCTTTTTATTTTCGATATTTTTTTTTAAAAAAGGTTAGTAGTAATATACTTAAAAATAGTTTTTAATAAAATACTAATGAAAATTATAAAATCTAATAAAAATTATAAAATCTTAAAAATATTTAGATTCTATAATATATTGTGGAGTGCCTGGTCTTCTATTAGCTGGGCAGCTTACTGTCTTACCTGATAGTTTAAATAAATATTTAGATAACTAGAATCTATCTTTTTTTTTACTTTTCTTAGATTATAAGCTTTTTTTTTATTTATTACTCTTTTTTTTTCTTTAGAATATTAATTTTATTAATATTTTATTAAAAGATTTTATACCTATTAAATTTATATTATGTATAATATTTTTTCTACTTTTTTTAATTTCTAGATTTTTATATATATAAAAATAGTATTACAGCTAACTAATTAATAGCCGAAATATTTTTAATATATATTAAATATAAAAAATTAAAAAGCTGGTAATAAAAATATTATCTAATATTATATTTAATTTTAATAAAAATATAAAATTTTTTTTAATAAGCTTCTAGATTTTTTACCGGTTTTATTAATATTTTTTATAAATAAATAAGAATAAAATATCTAATTATATATTATTAAAATAAGTTTTTATTTTTATTATATAAAAAATTTTATTAATAAAATCTTATTATAATTAGTTTTAGACGAGATATATTTTAATATATAAAAATAATAATTAATTTTAATTAATAAATAGCTTATAAACTTATTATTAAAAAATATATTTAAAAAATATTTAAATTAGTTTTTAAAATTTAAATATATAGATAAGATTTTTATTATTATTTATAAAAATATTTATAAAAAAAATATATTTAGAAAATAAACTATAATTATTAGTTTTTTTATTATAAAATTTTTATAGTATATAAAGCTATTATAATTTATTAATATATTTTAATATAAATATTTAAATACCTAGATCTTCGGCTGTAAAATTAATATTTATATTATTATTTTTTTTATACTATTTAAAAAATAACTTCTTATTTTAGATAATTATATATAAGAATAGTATTAATAGAAATAATAATAATTTTTATAATAATATTAAGTTTTTTAATTTAATAATATATTTTAAAAATATTATTAAAAAGTAAGAAATAAATACTAGTTATATAAATATAATTTTATAAATATTTAAAGAAAGAAATAAATTAAAAAATATAATTTCGGTAAATATATTAAAGAAGAAATAAAAAAATAATATTATATAACTACTAAAAAACTAGTAGATAGTTAATCTAATAATTAATTTATTTGAATTTAAAAATTTTTTTTATATAAAAAGAAAAACGGAAAATAAATTTTTTATAATAAATATAAATATAGTATCAATTTATATTCTTATTTTTATTTAAATATATATTTTTAGAAGTAGAAACTATAGATTTATATATAATATTATAAATTTTTTATCAGAAAAGAAAATCTCGCAGCTGCTGTATATTTTTATTATATTAATATATTTATTAATATAGCTGTTGCTAAAAAATCTAATAAAAAATTATTTTATTATATAAATATAAAACTTCGGCTTTGGATATATATTAATATCGGACTTTAACTTTTTTATTAAATATAAAATATAGATATTTAAAAAGATATATTAATAAATTAATTTTTTTAATAGTTATAATAAAACCAAAAAATACGAAAAAATCAAGTTATATTTTAATATTAAAAATAATAAAGCTGTTAAATTAATTATAAAAATAAAATACAGTCCTGATATTTTATATAATCTATTATTAATAAAAAGAATATTTAATAATTATAATATTATTTAGTATATTAAGAATAGAGAGATTAAAAATCTTAATATTAGTTATATTACTAAATATATATAAAATAATAAAATATCTATTATTAAAATATATAATAATAATAAATTATTTAAATATTTTTAATTTACTACTATTAATCTGTATTTTTTATATTATTATTTAAACTATACAAATAAGCTAAAATTAATTATTATAATAAAAAATATTAATAATAAAATAGTTAGTAAGCTAAATTCGAATATAAGACTTATAATACTAAAAAAGTATATAAAAGAATATTATAAAAACTAATAATTAGAGAATAAAATCTATAAAATATTTAAAATTATAATATTTAATATTTAAAGGTAGTAGATATTAGAAATAAAAAATATTATTTAGTTTTTATTAATTTATTTATTAACCGTATAAGAATCTGCTTATTAAAAAATTTTAAAAATAAAGCTAGTAATATACTAATTATATTTAATAAATAATATAAAAATATTATAGACTAGTATATTATCAAATTATATCTTAATAATAGCTAAGAATTTATAAAATTTAAAAAATAATAAAAATCTAAAAATATTATATATTTTATATTACTTTTATATTATTATTATTAAAATATTTATACAGAATAATACAAACAGTATATTATATTAATAATTAAAATAATATTAATTAATACCGGACTATTAGAATATTTTTAGCTAAAAATAATTAGAATAATAGTATATATTATTAACTGTTTAGTTTTCTTAAGTAAGAAGTTACTATTTATACTAAAATAATATATATATTTTAATATTAAGCTAAATATTATATTAGTTAAATATCTCCGCGTATATAATTATAGAGTTTATATTCTAATTAATCTAGATAATTTCTAATATATTAAAAATATAAATTTAAATTATATATATAAATTAGCTATTTTATTAATTATAAAAATAATTATAATTATATATTTTACATTTATAAATAAAAAATTACAAAAATTATATATTCTAGTAATATTAAATTTCTCAAATAATATATATATAGTAATAATTATAATAATAATATTAAAAATATTTTTATATAATTTTCTACTAGCTTTTTTTTATTATTAGAAGACTAAGAATCCGTCTAAAACAAGCTACCGAGAAATAATAATAATCTAATATTAATATAGCTAATTATATATAAATAATAAATAGTTTTATTAAATATAACTAAATTATTAGTTTATAAGTAAGTTTAAATTTAGATTCTATTTTTTTTTTATTTTTTAAAATATTTAATATATATAACTACTAGAAAAACTGTTATAGATATTTTTTAAGACTTATAAAAAAAATAATAAAAAAATTATTTTAAACTATAGATAAGAAAAAAAATTTTTAAATTCTAACAAAAAAAATTTACTCGGAAATATTATTAATAATATTAAATATTAAAATAATTTTCTTCGAGTAAAAAAAACCGGCTGGTTTTTTTAATAAGAAATATTTTTATTTTTATTATATACTATAGAAATCTGGTTCTAAAATCTTAAATAAAAACTATCTCTATTTTTATTATATATTAAAAAAAATAAAACTTAATATTATAAACAAGAATTATTATATTTTTTAGATAATAAATAATTCTACTATATCTATAAATATATTATAGTAATCCTATTATTATAAACTATTATTATTTAATATTATTATAAATAAAATCTTATTAAATTTTACTATTATAATATATACTTCGGCGATATTAAATAATATTAATTTATAAATTTAACTATATAATTTAATAGAAATATATTCTAATATTAAAATTAATATATTAACTATTAATATACAATACTTTTATATATTTAATTTAAATAATAATTTTTAAAAAATATTTAATAAATAGAATAAAACCGAGTATTAATATAACTAGTAAGATTTTTATAATAAATATAATAATAAATATAAAAATATATTTTAAAACTATATTAAAAAATAATAAGTTTTATGACTTTATAAAGTATATTATAATTATATTACTAAAAAATCTTAAAAATAAAGCTAGTAATATACTAATTATATTTAATAAGTAATATAAAAATATTATAAACTAATATATTACTAAATAATATCTTAATAATAATTAAAAATTTATAAAATTTAGAAAATAGTATAAGTCTAAAAATATTATATATTTTATATTAACTTTATATTATTATTATTAAAATATTTATATAAAATAATACAGACAGTATATTATATTAATAGTTAGAATAATACTAATTAATATTAGACTACCGGAATATTTTTAGCTAGAAATAATTAAAATAGTAGTATATATTATTAATTATTTAATTTTTTTAAATAAGAAATTATTATTTATATTAAAGTAATATATATATTTTAATATTAAATTAGATCCTATACTAATTAAACATCTTTATATATATAATTATAAAGTTTATATTTTAATTAATTTAAATAATTCTTAATATATTAAAAAAAAAACTTAAACTATATATATAAATTGGCTATTTTATTAGCTATAAAAATAATTATAATTATATATTCTATATTTATAAATAAAAAACTAGAAAAATTATATACTCCGGTTGTATTAAATTTTTTAAATAATATATATATAATAATAACTATAATAATAATATTAAAAATATTTTTATATAATTTTTATTAACTTTTTTTTACTACTAGAAAATTAAAAACCCGTCTGGAATAAGCCGCCGAAAAATAATAATAATTTAATATTAATATAGCTAATTATATACAAATAGTAAATAGTTTTATTAAATATAATTAAATTACCGGTTTATAAGTAAGTTTAAACTTAAACTCTATTTTTTTTTATTTTTTGAAATATTTAATATATATAATTATTAAAAAGATTATTACAAACATCTCTTAAGACTTATAAAAAAAATAATAAAAAAATTATTCTAAATTATAAATAAAAAAGTTTTTTTAAGTTCTAATAGAGAGAGTTTATCCGGAAGTATTATTAATAATATTAAATATTAAAATAACTTTCTTTAAATAGAAAATCGGGCTGGTTTTTTGAATAAGAATTACCTTTATTTTTATTATATACCAAAGAGAATAAAACTTAATATTATAACTAAGAATTATTCTAGTTTTTAAATAATAAATAATTTTATTATATCTATAAATATATTATAATAATCTTAATACTATAAATTATTATTATTTAATATTATTATAAGTAAAATCTTATTAAATTTTATTATTATAATATATACTCCGGCAATAGTAAATAATACTAATCTATAAATTTAATTATATAATTTAATATAAATATATTTTAATATTAAGACTAATATATTATTTATTAATAAATAATATTCTTATATATTTAATTTAAATAATAATTTTAGAAAGATATTTAATAAGCAGAATAAAGCTAAAAATTAATATAATTAATAAAATTTTTATAATAAATATAACTATAAATATAAAATTAAATTCTAAGACTATATTAAAAAAAATAATAAGTTTTATAATTTTATAAAGTATATTATAACTATATTACTAGAAGATCTATAAATAAAGCTATTATATATATTAATAATAAATATAAAATTATATAATATTAATATTTTATTAAAATCATATTAAATTATAATACTAAAAATATTTTAAAAATTAAAGTAGATAGTAGCTAATATAACTATTAAGATTCTATAATATATAATATTTATAAACTTTAATTTTTAAATTAATTAGAATTTTTAACTGTTATTATTTATTATTTAAAAAATATATAGATAACTAATACTAAGTTTAAAATAAGATACTATTTTTATAAAAATTATAAAACCAAACTGTCTTAGGTATTAGATTATTTAAATAAAAATATATTATATAAATAGCCTGGTTTTAAAAATATATTTTAATTATATAATATAACTTTTTTATATATTAATAAAATTTTGATTTTAAAAATATATAATATAATTAAAGTCTTTTTTTAATAGCTAAATTAGCTGAAAATAATAAAAATAAAATAAAATAATTAATAAAAAAAATATATTTAATTTTATTAATTAGTTATTTAATATTTATATACTTTCTAGTAAATAAATATATACTATAAAAACTAATAATAGTAGATAAATATAATATTTTAAAATATATTAAATAGTTTATAAAAACTATTAACAATCTAGTTTTAATTTTAAAAATAATTATATTCCGATTTTAAATAATACTATTTTAAAATTTATAATTACTATTATTATATTTCTATAATTATAATATATTTAATATAATATTATTATAATATATTTTAATATTAAATTTTAAAATTAATTTATATATATATATTAATTAACAAGCCTCTGCAAATTATTCAGTAAGATTTAATATTTAAAAAAAAATATTATATAATTTTTAATAAGTAGTATTTCTTTAAAATAAAGTAATTAATAAAATATTATATATATTAAGATTTAAGCTGTTAAAATAAGATATTTATATTTATATTTATAAAAAAATAATTCTATTTTTATATATAAATAATTTTCTTTTTATTATATTTAATATAGTAGAAATTAAAGCTATATTATATAAGCTTAAAAAAATTATATAATTAAAATATCTTAATAAGCTAGTATAGTTTCTAAATAATTTTATATACTAAAATTAAAAGACTAAAATAGTAATTATTAATTAATAGATTTATATTAATAAATTTCTTATAAATTATAGTATAATTAATTATTATATAAAAAAGACTTTTATAGATTCTAAATATTAGAATATATTATATAAAAATCTTAATCTTATTAACTTAAACTAATATAAAAAAATATTAAAAGAACTAAATTAGTTAATAATAAATATATATATTAATATTAAATATACTATATACTAATTTTGATATAAAATAGTTTTTCTGCAGTTAATTAATAAGAATATTATTAAATATATTTTATATTATTTTAAAAGTTTTATATTTAATATTATATATAGCTGAAATTCTAGTAAATGATTTAAAGTCTATATTAATATTTTATATATAAATAATAATAATATAAAATCTATAAAAACTTATATTATTATATATATAAAATTTCCGGTATTATAATTTATATATAAATAAATAGTTTTAATAATTTTATTTATACTAGCCGAATATATAATATTTTATAAAAAATTTTATAAAACTATTTTTCTATATAAATCTGCTATAAAACTAACTCTATTTATTAATAAAAAAATAGTTATATATATAGATTTTAATAATATAGTTAATTTTATTTATATACCTACAGTTCCAAAGTTAATACAGTAGATTAATATTAGATTATTTTATATAAAAAATATATATTAGAATAATAAAATAGATTTTTAATATATTAATAGAAAAAAGAATTTTATAAATAGTCTTATTAAGCTGCTTTCTACAGCGGATTTTATATTATTTAAATACTTATTTAAATACATAATTTAAATATTATTTATATTATTTTATATATTTAATAATATTACTATATAAAGAGCTGGTTATATTTTCTATAATTATTTTATTAGTAGTATTTATCGATTCTATTTTATATAATTATTCTAATATTTTAATATTAAGAAAATAGCCCGTCTTTTTTATTATAATAATTTATATAGTTTAAATAATTTTAGAATATTTAGATTTTACAGCAAGCTGAAAGAATATATAGAATATCTAATCTTCTATTAACTAAGTAGCTTACTGTTTTAGCCGGTAGTTTAGATAGATGCTTAGATAGCTGGAATCCATCTCTTTTTACACTCTTTTTATATATTATTATTATTAGCTATATAATAATATTAAATATCTTTTAAAAATCTATTAATATATTATATAAAGAGTATAATATATTTTAAAAACTAATATAATTTTAATAAAAAAATATATCTAGATAGTTTTATATAAGAACCTACTACTTATAAATATTCTAATATTTGATATAAATAAAAGTATAAAAAGAGCAGTCTTTAAAAAAATAAGAATATTATCTAAATAGATAATATAGAAAATATACAAAATATTATAAAGAGCTAAATAAATATAATTTAAAATATAACCAGAATATTAATTAATTTAAATAATATAATTAAATATTTAAAATATTTATAATAAATTTAAAAAACTATTTTCTATTTATTTTCTTATTTATCATAAATCTAGTAATATATATTTTAGATATTTAATTTCAAAAAATATTTAGCTTTTATAATCCTATTCAAAATTTTTAAAGTTAGATATAAAAAATAGTAATTTTTTATTAAAACGTTATCTAGTTTTTTATAATTTCTATATAATCGGACATCTTTATTCTTTTTTAATATAAAAAAATAAAATTTTTATAAGATTTTTAAAAAACTAAATTTACTCTAATTAAATATTTTTATTAATATAATAATAAAGAGATTAAAGCTTAACTTAATAAAAAATAAATAGATTTATATGATAGAATTTTATTATTCTTTAAATTAATAATATAGTCCGAGAATCTATAAAAAAGTTATAAAATAACTAAAAAAATATATGTATAAAATTATAAAGCTTAGAAAATAATATTATTTTATTAAATCTAATTTATGGATAGTTTAATAAGGTTTATTTGCTAATAGCTAAATACTTTTTAAAAATCTAATTATAATATAAATATAAATAAGATTTTAGTAAGCTTTAATAAATTTATAATAAAATAAGATTTTTGATATTTAGATTATAGATTACTATTGTTAATTTTATATAAATAGATAAACATATAAGGTTTTTAAAAATAATTATTAAAAATAGAATAAAATTTTTAAAAACATCTTAATTATAATTAATAGCTATATAATATTTTATAAATAATTATATAAGTCTTCTTAAATTAATAATAATAATAAAATCTTTTTATATATTATAAATATTTATAATGAAAGGATTAATTATAATAACTAATAAAACTATAAAATAAGCTATTTCTAAATAAATTTATTATATAAATTAATAGCTAATAAAATTAATTTTAAAATATAAATCTAAATTATATAGATTTTAAGAATATTTCTAAAATAAATAAAATCAAAGTAAATAGTACTTGTTTATTTAAACTAGTTTATTAAAGATATAAAAGATTTTTTAATTATTATTTTTTTCTATTAATTTTTATTTAATTTTATTTTTTTTTCAAAATATTAATGAGTTAGATAATATTTATTATTATATATTTATTATTATAAAAAGTTTCTTTTTTCTAATTTTTTCTATTTTAAGAGATTTTTAAGAAAAAAAAACTTATTATTTAATTATACAAATTCTGATTTTCTGAAGGCTTTATTTAGATGATTTTTTTATTTTTCTAGATCTTTTTTTAATTTAATATATTTTAATAATATATAATATTATTTTCTCTCGGAAGTCCACTAGTTTTAGTATATATTTATTATTTTATTTAAACTTGAAATAATACTCCAAAATATTCAAATAAAAATAAAACTTTTTTAAATTCTAATTATTTTACTGATAAATCTATTTAAGCTGTTTTATAATATTAAATTATAAAATAACTATATTTTAAATAAAAGATCTATTAAATAAAATAAATTTATAATTTTTTAGTATTTTGGCGGTCTTCCGTGGATTTTTTTTTAATATATTAATATTATTGATATTAATAAATAAAATCTAGATAGCTAATTATAGTTAGAATCTTTTAATTTTTTTACAATACTTCCGAGGGACTTTTAAAAATATATTATGAATTATAAATTTATTCCGTTCTTTATCATAAACTAAACCGAAGAAAGAAGATCAGAATTATTTTTATATTTAATTTCTTTTTTTTATGTTTAGACGAAGGTAAATTTATATAATATTATAATTTTACTAAAAACTTCATATCTTTATATTTGATCTGTAATATTTAAATCTATTTTTTGATTTATTAAAACTATTTTAATTAAATAAACAGTATTTTATATTTATTAAAAATCTATTTAAATGAAATGATTCAATTCAAAAGTAGATAAAGTGTTTTAAGATAATTTGAATAAACATTTATTAGATAATATATTACTTTTTCTTAAACAACTAAAAATAAAAAATATTAAAAATTATTAGATATTATTTAATACAGTAGACACGCTGATTGAATAAAACAAATAAAATAATTAAAAAATACTTTTTATTAATTTTAAGACTAACTTTTAAAAAATCTTCTTTTTTAAAGAATTCTAGAACAATATATTATATAAAAAAAAGAAAAGTAAATAATATAATAATATAAATATTTAGATCAAAAACCCGTCGAATTAGTATTAATTCAGAAATAGGCTGCTATTATAATGAATATAGACTACTGTAATAGAAGATATTATATAATAATAATAGCTCTTATGTTTATTTTCTTGATATTAATATTATATAAACTAATAATAGTATATATTTTTTATAGAAATTATATATTAAAAATCGTCTAAAATATTTTAATATATTAATATGAAAAATCTTTTTATATTATTTGACTATAGAATATTTTATTTAAATATATAAAAGCTGTCTAGCCGGATAATATTAAGTTATATTAAAAATATAATAATATTCTAATATAAATCATATTTAATATATATCTTAAATATTATATATATAATTAGTAAGTTATTATTCTTTATAATAAACTTTTATAAATTTTATACTTAAGTTACAAATTTTGTTTAATATTATTTTATAGATTTATTAAGCTATTATTTTTTTATAAAAAAATATAAAATTCTAGTGTTATCAGTTTGTATCACATTAATTAGATTTATTTTCATATTTTTAATATTATATTAATTTTTAACTATATTTTTCAGCTTATCAATAAATCTATTTTTTAAAGTTTAAAAAACAGACTATTATGATACAATTTTTTATATAAATATAATATTTAGATTATTATAATTCAAAACCTTTTTTAGCTTTAACTTCTATTTATTCAGTTAGATATTTAGTATTATAGAATTATATTTATATTAATAATTAAGTCTTATAATTTATATTAATAACTAATTTATTATTATTTTAACTAAAAATCAGAAATTTTATCTAAAAACTAAATATATATTTATTAAATAATATTTTATATAGTATAAAATATATATTAAAAATATTAAATTTATTTATATTTATATAATAAACTAAGCAGTTAATAATCTTATAAAGTTTTTTAAATATTGTATTTATTTTAATTTTATTAAACAATTTAATATAGTAGATTTTATCTAACTTTTTATATCTATATTTTATTTATTTTTTATTTTAGAATTATAAGCAGTTATATATTTCTTTTTAATATAACTTAATAGCAATCTTCTTGTTTATAAAAAATATAACAAATATCTAGAATTATATAATCTTGAATCTTACTATCTTTTAGAAGAACAGTTATATAGCTGTAATTATTTCAATTAATCTATATATATTTTTTCTTATATTTTCGATTTCTATAAAGATAGCATAATAGGTTTATTATTATAAACTATTATTAATTAATATTATTATACATGAAATCTTATTAAATCTTATTAGTATAGTATGAATATTAGTAATATTTAATAACACTAATTTATAAATTATAATATATAATCTAAGATAAATATATTCTAATATCAAAACTAATATATTAATGAGTTGTATATAATATTTCTATAAATTAAATCAAATAATATTTTTATAAAAATATTTAATAAATATTATAAAATTAAATATTATCATATTTAGTAAGACTCTTATAATAAATATAGCTGTAAGTAAAAAAATATTTTAAAATTATATTACGAAAATAAATTTTATGGACTTAAAAGATATGTAATAAGTATATTAGTTAAAGATTTATAAATAAAACTGTTATTTATACTAGTAATAAATATAAAGTTGTATAATATTAATATTTTATAAAACTTATATTAGATTATAATACTAAAAATATTAGAAACTAAAATAAATAATATTTAATATAATTATTATAACTCTATAATATATAATATCTATAGACGTTAATCTCGGAATTGATTAAATTTTTTAAATAGTATTGTTTATTACTTAAAAGAATATATAGATAACTAATATCAAATCCGAAAAATCTTATTTTTATAAAGGGTATAAGATTAAGCTATTTTAAATATTATATTATCTAAATAAAAGTATATGATATAGATAATCTGATTTTAGAGATATATTTTAATTATATAGTATGATTTTTATAAATATTAATAAAGTCTTAATTTTAAAAAATATAGTAGCCTTAAAGTCTTTTTTTGATGGCTAAATTAATTAAAATAATAAAAATAAAATAATATAATTCAATAATAATGTATTTAATTTTATTGTCTAGTTATTTAATATTTACATAATGTTTAACAGATAGATATATATTATAAAAGTTAGTAACAGCAGATAAATATAACATTGTAAAATATATTAAATAATTTATAACAACTATGAATAATCTAGGTTCAACTTTAAAAATAATTATATTTTACCATTAAGTAATATAATATATTCAATATAATATTATTATAATATATTCTAATAATACCTTAAAAATAATTTATATATATATATTAACTAACAAACTTTTATGGTTTATTTAATAAAATCTGATATTAAAAGATTATTGAATACTTTGATTAATCAATTAATTTATATATACATATATCAGTCCCAGTGCCTGAGTAGCAGCAGATTCTAGTCATATAAAAAATAAATTAAAAAATATTAAAACTATATATAAAAAAAGGGTTAATTAGTTGGCCGTTTTTGTTTAGAAAAATTTTTAATTTTTATATAGTTGTTTTTATATAGTAAACTAGTAGGGTTAATAATCTCTAGAACATTTATCTTTATATTTATAATATCAGTTTAGTTTTAAGTTAACTAGCTACCATTAGAACTACTATTTATTATATGCTTTAAAGTCTAAATTTATTATTAATATTTTTATTAGTTAGTCCGAAGGCCTTTGAATAATATAATCTTAATATAATAAATTAAAACTTTTTATTATAAAAAACTAGCTAGTTATAAATTAGCTGGTTAATTATAAACAGCCGGTTAAATTTATAAAATTAATTAATTGTGGAAGCTGATCTTCTCCTTTATATAATAATTTATTTATTATTATTAAGGAAACTAACTAGGCTAGATATAAAAAAAAGAAGGTTCTGCTAGATAGTATACCTAAATAGAATGATACAAAGTTAATAATACCGTCTTCTTTTATTATTTATTCTTAAATAAGATCCGAATTATCCGGTAAAGAATTGAGATTATTAAATAAAAAATTAAGATTATCAGGTATAGAACTAACTATATTAAAAAATGAATATTAAGATTAAATAAATTAGTATATTATATAAGTATATTTAATTATAAACACCAGTCCGAGTATAGATTTATATTATATTAATACAAATATAGATTAGAATTATTTAAAAAAGTATTAGTTAGAAATAATTATTAATAAAATTATATTATTAACTTTTTATTTTATTTTTATAAAGCTTATATACGCTTTTCAGCTTTTTCTAACTATTTCTATTTGTTTTTTTTATTATAAATATAGTATCGGCAGTAGTAAATATATTATTGACTAAAAAAAAATCTTTCTTTTCTAAAATTTAGATATAAAATTTAGAAAAAAAATGTTAATAATAAAGAAGTCTTCTTTAGACTTTAACATAAAGTCTAAAAAAGTAGATAAAATATTAATAATAAAAAAAGTTTTTATTTTTTTAGACTTTAATATAAAGTCTAAAGAGATAATAATAATCTTTCTTTTTTTAGACTTAGATATAAAGTCTGAAGAAGTAACAATTAACATTCTATTTACAAAAATAATAGTTAATTTATTTATAAGATTAATTTACTATTTCTTTTTTTTCTTATTCTTAAAATTTTTCTTACTTGCTTTTTAAGTAGTTATTTTATAGGGTGTTTATATAGCTTAAAAACTATTCTACTATATATTATAATATTCAGTATATCAAGATTTATTTAAATATTTGAAATATTTGTTATAATAAATTCTAAAATATTCTCTGAAGTAGATTCCGCGGTAGTAATAAATATTATATTTAATTTAATAGTAGTAAATAATGATTTAATAGTAGTAGACACTATATTTATACCAAGAAAATAGCTGTTAAATAATTATAAATAATTAAATATTAATATAAGTATTAGAATAAAACTTAATAAATTTTAATAATATTATTTATAAATCTATATTATTTATTAGGCTTTTCTAGTATTATAATAAAGATAATATTTTTATCAACTCTACAAAAAATCTTATTTTAAATTATTTATTTTTATTTTTTATAATTTAAGAAAAATATGAGTATGTTTATAATTATTCTATTTTCTAGATATAGTCTAAAAGTTTTATTATGTTATAAAACTTTATCTCTATAGAAAATATTATTTCAGATAACTTATTTTTACTTTTTACTATTTAAAAAATATTAATATATCTATAATAGCTGTATTTTTATAATATAGCTTAAAAACCTTATTATCTTATATAATAAGATTCGAGATAGAGATTTTTATAGTATATTTAGATATAGGTCTAAAATTAGTATCAGTTAATAAAATATTTAGTTTAGAATTAATATTAGTTAATAAGATATTTAGTTTAGAATTAGTATTAGTTAATAAAATATTTAATTTAAAATCGGTATTAAAAACTAAAATATTTTATTTAAAATTTACATCGGTACGAGGTGTTTTATTTAAAATTAGTATTAATAAATAAAACATTTTATAGCTTAGAATTAATATTAGTAGACTTTAGTATAAAATTAAAATTAGTAAATATTAATATAATATTTATTATAATAAATAGTTTAAAAATATGAAAAATAGATAATTTAAAAGTTTTCTTCAGGATTAGTATTATATCTGAAGTATTTAAATATTTATTAACTAATATAACTCTAGTTTAATAATTAATAGATATAAATACTATATAAATTAGTAGTAGATCTAACTTTAGATTTTTAGAAATAATAAAGTCTAATAACTAATTCTTCTTTAATAGAATATTTAATATAATAATTTCGGCTTTAAATTTTTATAAAATAAAATATAGTTTTTTTTATAATCTATCTATTTTAGAATAATAAAATTTCAGTAGAAGTTGATATATAGAGTATATTAAATAATATCTATAATAATATTCGGTTTATTAACTACTTTACTATATATAATAATAGGACCTATTTCAATTGTAATAATAATTATTTTACTAGTATTACTTATAAAATGTTATATATCTAGAAGTTAGATATTAAATAGCAGATTAGACTAGCCGCAAAAAATATAAATATAATAATAAATAAAAAAATTACTATATATATAAAAAATAAAAGTTTTATTAATAAAAATACAGATCTTAGAAAAATTACTTTAGTAGTTAAAATCCGCAGAATAGTAGTATACTTTATTTATAGTGAATAGTTTATTTATAGCTAGTATAGTTTATATATTATTTAAATAGATAATTAAAAGTAGTTATTAATATTTTTTTATTATAGATTTATAGCCGTCGGCTACTTTTTCTCTAATAAAAATAAATCCGGGTTACTATTTTTAATTAATTATATACTTTAGGTTTTTAGTTTTTTCAAGACTTTTGTACAGCTTACTATATATTTAAAACAGTCCAAAATATAAATGATAAAAATATAAAATAAACTAAAATACTATAAAAAAATAAAAGTTAGACGGTAAATTCGGCGCATAAAAATATAAAATAGAGTATGAAAATATAAAATAAAAAATAAAGAGTAGAAATATAAAACAATATAAAAAATAAAAATATAAAAATATAAAAATATAAAATAAAAAAAGAAAAAAGATAAAAAATAGAAGTATAGAATATTATATAACTATTTTAAAATCGCGGAAAAGGTTTTTAGCATTAAAATATTTTTTATTTAATTATTTATTAAATTCTAATTTATAGCTAGTATATTATACTAAATACTTAGTTAATTAGATACTATTTTTATATAGATATCTGTATACAGATCTAGATATAAAAATATAGTTAATTTTATATTTTCTATCTGTATCTGGCTGAATATCTTTTTTAACTAGAAAAAACTAACTATATTAATAATTATATAAATCAAGTTTATTAAATACTGGTTCGAATTAGATAATTAATGTTATAAAATAAATAAACTAAAATAATAAAAAATCTAAATAGTAGGTTAAGTAACCGACTCTATCAAATATAATTAAAAAACTAATATATTAGTAGTTTAATTTATTTTTAAAAATCTTTATACAACTGGTTGAAATTATATATTTTTTTATAAAAGTAGAGATAGACTTTATTACTTTTATTAACCTATATAAATTAATAGTTTTAATTATAAACTTTCTTTATATTAACTACAGTGAAATCATATATTTTTATACTATTAAAATAAATTAAAAAATCTGTAGCTACGCGGCTACACGTGAAGACGTGAAGACCTTAAGATCTTAATATTTATTAATAGATTGATTAATTAACATAAGTATCTGAATATATATAAATACGGAGATATAAAAATATAAAAATATAAGAAAAAAGCTATAAAATATAAGAATAAAAAAACAGAAATAAAGAAACAGAGCTATAAAATATAAAAAAATATAAAAATATTAATAGATAGTTTTTTATATATCGGTATTAATCTCGGTAGCCTAAAATACTAGTTTATCTAAATAATAATCTTTATTATTATTATTACTGTTTTTAGTATTATTTCCGATATTCTGTATAAGCTTTTTTTTTTTATTTTTATTTATAATATTTCTAAAAATAAGCTTAAGCTTATTAAAGAACTTTATAGTTTTATAATATATATTAGTAATTATATATAATATAAGATTTTTATATTTAAAAAAATTATATATAGTTTCTAAAATTATTTATTATATATAAAATTTATTATAATATATATTTTTTCATTACTATACTTTCTTAATATCTTTTTTTTAAATAAAGTTAATAACTTTTATATTACTAGTATTAGTATTAATATTAGTATAGATTTTATTATATTTTTTATTTTTTTATAAATCTCAGATTAATATTTTAAATTATTTTTTTATAAAACTGCCTCTGCTTCGGAATATATTAATATAATTTTAGTTTTCGATACTAAGCTAAAAATAATTAATATTTTTAAAATTATTAATTTTTTCTGTTTTTTTTTAAGCTTTTTGTTAGCCGTTTTGCTTTTTATTATATTATATAAATATTTTCTAACTTAAGATTAAAGAAAAAATAGTAATATATTTATATTTATATATATAACTAGTATAAAAAAAGATATATTATCTACAGCTAGTATAATTATTATAAAAATAATAAAAAAATCTGTTAGAATAGCAGATAATTATACTATTTATATAAAGATTAATTATAAAAAATTAAAAATAGATAAAATAAAAAAAATAAATATAGATATTTATAATAGTATAAAAATAGAAAAAGTAGAAGTAGATAAGATAAAAAATATAAAAATAAAAATAATAAATACTAAGATTAATATAAAATTCGAAGATATTAGAAATAATATTATAGTTAAAAATATAATTAGTCTAGTAGATATTTATATTATATTTCTAATATTTATTATTTTAGTTATATATTTTAAATTATTTATAGAATATAGTTATAAAATATTTTAAAAGCTGGAATAAATAGTTTATTATAATATACTATTAAATAGAAATATAAGAATCTAATTTAGTTAATTTATAACTATAATCTTCTTATTATTATTATATATATATAATATAATAAGATTATTTATATATAAAAGCTATTTATTAATTATATATTTATATTTTTAGTCTTTTTATATACCAGTAGATAAATTATATTTATAAAAATTATAAAAAATAAAAATAATATTAAATATTATTTTATTTTTTATTTTATTAATATTTTTAGGTCTTGCGAGTATATAATTAATAATAATAAAATTATATATTAAATATATTTTAATATAATTTTTTTAGTCTAATAAAAGTTAGAATATTTATAAATATTCTGTTTTTTTATATAAAATAAAATCTCTGCGGACTACAAAATAAAAATAAAGCCTGTATACTTAAATAAAAATAGTTAGATTAAAAAAAACTTAGCTTAAATAAAAAATATTTTAGATTATAAAATCTATTTTATACTTTATAAAAATATTTTCAAAAAATAATTTAGTTACTAAATAAATCTATATATTAGTAAGTTGTATTTAATAAAAAAACCAACTATCTTTAGTAAGATTTTAAAAACTAGAAATAATAGACTATTTTATTTATATTTCTTACTAAAATTTTTCTTGCTTAGTATAGTTGTTTTTAATAGTTTTTTTAAATAATATAATATTTAGCTCCGGATTATTTTTTATTTATATTATAATAAATATTTTAAAGATATTAAGTATTTTTTATACTATATTGAAAATTATAATAATATAACTTTTAAGTACTTATATATACCTGAAATCTAGAGTAGTCCAGTTATTTTAAATATATAAAAAGAAGATATTAAGAAGTCGGATATATAAAAATAAAAAATCTATGTATAAAAATATAAAAAAAAAATATAAAAGTTAAAAATAAAAAAGCTCAGCTGAAAATACTTAAAAATAAAAATATATAGAAATATATAAAAAAAATAAATAAAAAAATATATAAGAAAATAAAAGCAGCAGAAGTAAAAATATATAAAAAAAATATATATAAAAAAATATATAAAAAAAATAAAAATAGTAGAAGATATATTACTGTTATAAATTAGATATATTATTTAAATTTTTTTAATAGATTTATTATATTAATATTTATTTTATTAATCTATTTATTTTTTTTAAGATTATATTTTATAAATTAAATAAAATATTTAGTTGTTTTAGAATTATTTTTTTAAAATAATTGTATACTGGTCTGTTTACTATAATATATTTAATTTTATATTTATTTCTGTTTTTTTGTCTTTTTATATCTTCTTATATTAAAAGCAGTTTAATATACTAATAATTATATAAATTTTCGGTTTTAAAAATTAATTCGAGCTGTACTATAGAAACAATTAAATAAATCTATTAATTTTAAAAAATTTTTAGATAATATATAAGCTTTTTTATTTTTTTAAGAATTTATAATAAGTCTGTATATTAATAGTTTAGCTTATTTTTAGTTATTTTTAATATATTTTTATTTATTAAAAGATTATATTCTTTATAAAATTAAAAATAGATTTTATTATCTATATTAAACTCTATAGACTAATAACCAGTATTATAAATTTATTTTATATAAATAGCTATAAATTTATATATCTCTTTTATATTTAAATATATTTTAAAATACTATTTTCTAAATAATTATTTAGTTTATATTTATAAATTAATAAGTAGTATATTATATATAAGTATATACAGGCTTATTTTTATAACTATATTATTAAAATTATTAATTTAACTAATTATTTAAAATAAAAATTTTATTTATTGAATATAATAATATTAAATATATATATATTTTAGTATAAGCTTAACTATCTAATTTATTTTTTCTATTTATTTATCTGTTTATAAGTAATATACTATTAAATAATATTATATAATATTTAATTTTCTAAATATACTATTTTAAAAACTATTAAGAAATTATATATTATAATTAAATATAAAAATATAAAATAGACTCTAATTATATTTCTAAAAATATAAAATTAATTTAAATCTTTATAGAAATATAGATTATTTAATATAACTAGATATTAGATTAATTTTTTTTATAAACTTATTAATAAATATTATAAGCTAATTATATTTATTTAAAAATTTTATATATTTATTTTCGGATATTATATTTTTAAATATTATATATTTATATTGAATTAGAAATAAATTTATAATAAAATTAATTATTATTATATAAAAAAAATAGCTGATAATATAATTAACTAAAAATTATTAAATAATTTATATTTTTATATATAATTATATAAGTAGTTTAAATAGTAGTATATATATTTATCTAATAATATATAATTTTAATATAATATAAGATTTTTAAATACTGTAAGATATTTATTAATATTTTAATAACTATTATTATTATATATTATATAAAAAAGATTATTAAAAAAATAAGATATATATAACTATAGTTTTTAGTATATTTATACTAATATTATAATATTTTTAAATATATACAATAAACTATTTTTAAAATTATATAAAAATATTATTTTAGAATCTTTTTATAAAGTTTAAATAATATATATAGTTTTAGTATTCTTCAGATATACTATATAAATATAGTCTTTAAAATTATTTAATAATATAATTATTAAGTTAATATATTCTTATGTTTTATAATAATATATAAATTTTTAGAAAAATAAACTTAATATTTTATTACTTTAAATAATTATTAGTTTAGCTTTAAGAAAATTGTTAAAATTAAATAGTATATATAATATATTTTTAGCTAAAAAATAAAATAAAGTATTTATTAAACTATTTATTTTTTTAAATTTATAGTAGACTTAAAGACAGTATTTTTATATAAACTAAAATACTTAAATAAAATAAAAATTAAGCTATTTTAATATTATTATATTAAATATTATTTTCTGAATAAGTTTTATAATATTTATATAATTTATATAAACTACTATTAATATATATATAATTTTAAAATAATATTTTATTTTATAAATTATTTATATAAAATAAGATATCTTAATTTTTATTAGCTAGTAGTTATATTTATAAACTGTAAATAATCTACTAAAAAACAGAACTAGTTATATTTAAATATATAAAAATAATTTTAATATTTTATAAGACTTATTATAATTAATATAATAAAATATAATATTATAATTTTTATAAAAAATATTTAAATTAATATATAATTATTATTCGGGTCGGAAATATATTAATATTTTATTTATATTTATATTAAATTTTATTTAAAGATTTTTAAATACTGCTAGCTTTTTAGATATTAGTATTTATATAATATTATTAGAATATATCTTTTGGCTTTAATTTTTTTAGCTTAATAAGTTTTTAAAAAGTATTATTTTTCTAATTTAAAAAAATTATATATATATAGTTTATTATAATATTTTATATTTTAAATAATTTATAATTCCGAGATAGTATTTTAGAACTAACAGTATATTAGAAAAAAAAAACTAGATTATTATTAATTTTTTTTAGAGTAGATAAACTAAGATTATTAACTTATTAGTTTAATAACTATATAAATAAAAATACTATAAAAAATTTTAGTAAACTTAAGTTTAATATTTATTTTTTTAAAATATCTAAATATTTAATTTAAATAGTTAATATACTAATTAAGACCGATTAATATAATAATTAGATTATTAATATATATTTTATAAAAAATCTAAAATTTTTTAAAATTAAGATTTATTTATTTTTAAATATATAATACTAAGTTAATAAATTCTATAATTATAATATAAAATATTTTTTATTTTTGATATATAATAATAGTAAAACAGTTATAATATATATATTTAATAAACTATTAATAAAAGTATTTATAGATATTAACTATTATAATATAAATATAACTAGCTATTAATTAAATAATACTATTTTATAATAAAATTAGATAAAAATCTAATATAGTTCTTTTATTAGCTTTTTATAAATTAACTATTATATATTTTTTTATTATTTTTGTATTAGTAATAAAATTAACTATTATTCTTTAGACTATAAATATTAGATATACTATAAAAATATAACTTTTAATAAAAAATATTTTTTTTTAAATATATAAAAAATTAAATATTTTATTGATAATTTTTTAATTCTGCTTATTAATATAATATATATATAATTTAAACAGCTTAATATCTTTTTTTATTAATATTTTTAAGTATTAGTTTTTAGATATATTAGTTATTTTAATATTAGATTTATCTAATTTAGCTTATATATTATATTTATTAATTATTTTTATAAAATAGTAAATAATTTTAGAGTTTTTATTATAAATAATTTGATCTATTAGCAGTATAATAATATTTTTTAAAACTAAATATAAAGACTTATAGTCTTTAGTTAGTCTTTTTTTATTTTTATTTTTTAGAATATTTTTATTTTTATTATTCGTCTTACTGTTCTTATATTTATTATTTTAATATTTTTATATTTTCTTTTTTTGCTTAAAAAGAATTGGTTTTTTTTAATTAAAGTTTTTTTAATATTTTTAAAATTAGTAGTATATACTAATTACTTTTTAATATAAATTTAGTATATATTTTTTAATAAAAAGCAGATAAAATATTACTACTAGTATTTATTAAAACTACTTAAATTAGTATATTTTAAGTTTTTTATATAGTATAGTAAATATTTTAGATTATACTTATTAAAATAGTAAACTAGTTCTACTGTATACTTTTTTAATTAGTATATTATAATATATTTATTATTTAAAACTGTTTTTAGTCTAGTATATCTGGTTATTATTATATTATATAAAATTTAATTTATAGTCTATATAAAGATAAAATCTAAATTAATTAAGTATATATATACTACAAGATTTTTTTATAGTAAGAATTTAAATATATAGTTTATATTTTTTAATAGTTTTATTTTTATATAAATAAATATATATATTATATTATATACTAGTACTACTATATATCTAGTTAAATAAATTAATATATTTATTTATTTTTTAGTTTAAACTTTAATATCAATTAGTATATTTATATAATTTTTTAAATATATTTTTTAATAGTAGTAGTTAAATAAAATATTTTTATAGCTAATTATATTAGTACCGACTAGTATATTTATTTTATACTTAGAATTATTTATAATAAATATTTTTATAGTAATATAGTTATATTAATACTTAATATTAAACAGTTTAACTAAAAAATTAATATTTTTTTATTCTGCTATTATTTTTGAAAATTATACTTAAAGAATAATATACTTACTTATAATATATTTAAAATTAATATTTATAATATAAATATTCCTACTAATAAAATAAAACTTAATATTTTTAATATTTAAAGTAAAAATTTTACTAATAAAAATTAAATTATATTTTATATTTAAATATATTTCTGGGAATTAGTTTTTTTATTAAAATCTACTGTTATAATAGCGGCTTGTTATATATAAAGTATATTAATATTAATATTTTTTTTATATCTAATAAAAATAAATATATTATTAAAAGACTTAATATATTTTAGTATAATATTTTTTTTATAAATAGTATAATATTTAAAGATATTAATAAAGGCTTTTTTTTTATTATATTATTATTTTTATATATTAAATTATAGATTTAAACAGATTTTATTTACAGTAAACTAAAATTTTATATTTTTACATTTTTTATTTTTAAGTAAAGATCTTATTATAGTCTTATTTTAGAATTTATAATTTTAAATATTAGTATATTTAGTATTAGGATTTTTAATACTTTAAATACTAGATTTTTTTATATATCATATTAATATAAAACTAGTATTTTAGAAAGATTTTCTATTTTTATATTTTCTATTATTATATATAAAATATATTAATATAATTTATTATAAGATATAAAAATAGTATAATAATAGTTATAAGTTACTATAAATTTATTAGATTTATTATTATAAAAAAAAATAAAATATATATAATTATTTTTATTTTTATAATTATAGTACTAATCTTTATACTTATTATTATAATAGTTACTATAATAAATATTAGTCTAGTTTTTATAATAGTTATATTTTTTATTATAATTATAATATATATTATTAAACTTATTAGATATAATAGGATTAGTTAAAACTAAATATAACTAAAACTGAAACTAAAATTAACTATTATTTTAAATAAAGATTTAATATATCTGCTGTAGTCTGTTTATATAACTCTAAAGCTATTATTATTTATTATTTTTTATATTAATATTTTTAGTTTTTATTTTAATCTAAGAATAATCTGTTAAAAGTAGTTGTTTAAAATATAAAAACTGCAGCTGCAGCTGCAGCTATATCTATAAATTATTTTATTTTTATATATTTTATTTATTTTAAAAAAGATATTTATTATTATTCTAGTTATTAATATTTATATTTATATTAATAAGCTAAGATTTTTTAGAATTAAAATTATTATTATACTAATTATAACTGTACTAGAATATATAAAAATTTTTAAAAAAATAGTTATTATAATTATTATAATTATTTTTATATTAGTTTTTTTAGTAGCTTTAATAGTTATTCTAGTTTTAATAAATATTATTAAAATAATTCTAATATATATTATTAAAATATTATTCTTTTTAATAGTTATTATTATAATAATTATTATCTTTATATTAATATCTTTATTAGATATGTTATTTATTATTTAATTATTTTTATTAGAGAAATATCTTACTATCTAAACAGCTAAAAAATTTAATTATTATAATAATTTATATAAATAAATTAATACTAACTATAAGATTAGAATAAAAATATATTTATATTAATATTAATTAGTTATAAATATTATTAATATAAAAGATTTTATAGTTATATATAATATCTAAAATAAATATTTAAATAGACTTATTTTAATATATATCTATTTATTTATAATTTATAGTAGCTTATAAATAAATAAATACTTAAATAATATTAGATTTAAATTTAATATAAAAATTTTTAAGTATTTTATTTTTTAAAAATATATATATATATATATATTTTTATATTTACTAAATATAAGATATTAATTAAGAACTATTTCTCGAAGATAATTAATAATATTTATTTATATTATAAATTCTTAATATATATAAATCATATTCTTAATATAGTTAATAAAAAGATTAATATTCTTAAAATATATAATATATTTTTATTATTTAAGATACTAATTTATTTTTATATTAGAAAAAGAATAACCGATATTATCAGATTTTAAAGTTTAAATATATTATACTAATTATTTTTTTTCTTTTTATTTTTATTTTTATATTAGTTCTATTTTTTATATTTTATATATTCTTTTTAATTATATTAATTATATTTTTATTTAAAATTTTAAAAATATTAGTTTATATTTCTTAGCTTTGTTATAATATTAATAAGCTGTAATTAAAACTAAACTATATTATCTTACTTATTTTTTACTAAACTATTTTTTTATATTTTAGAAAGTTCTAATCTTATTTTAATAGTAATTATTTTAGTATTCTCTGTATTAGCAGCTTTTATATTAATATTTTAAAACTCTATTTTTACAGAAGCCGATACAGATATAGTTAAATCAAAAAATATAAAAAAGTTAAATAGTAAAGAATTAAAAAAAAAAAAGTAGATAAAAAAATCTAATAAAAAATAAAAAGAAATATTTCTTTAAATTACTATTTTTTAAACTGTTTATTACTGTTTAACTGTATAGAAAACAGGCACTTGTTAAATAAATAAAAAAATAATAAACTTTTTATAATTATTTTTGGTTTAGAGATAATTAGAAAAAAAAATATAAAAAAAGAAATTATAGAAAAAGAAACTGCCGAAAAAAAACTATAAAGCTGAAAAATACTGTAGTTATAAATAATTAAATAAAAAAAAATAAAATTTTATAAAAGTATAGTAGCTTGGATTTAGTAAAAATATATAAAACTTATATAAATAGTATAAATATTTTTAATATCTGTTTTAATATTTATAAGATTAGATATCTTGATATTTTATTAAAATTCTTTTATAAAAAGTTTATAAAAAAAAAGAATATTAAGTCTTCTAGTATTTAAAATCTTAATATAAAAATATTTATAGTTATAGTTCTCGGAGGTTTTAATAATATACTAGTTAATCTTTTAAATTTTAATAATATAATATTAGTTAATCTAAATCTTATATAATTAAGTAGTTTATTTAGATTAATATTAAGTACTAGCTGCTTAATTAATTAAAATATATATACTACTTTTAAGAGAAGAAAATTCTGTAAAATATCTAAATTTTCGAACAGTTTTATTAAGTATTAAATAATTAATATTCTAGTCTGGTAGATAAAAAACTATATCTACTAATTTAAATAATCTTAAAAGTCTAATAATATAGATTATATAATATACTATATTTTTATCCAGCTGTTAAATATATCAGCTGTTTAAAGTATTATAAAATATTATAATTTAATATTCTAATTTTATATATTTTAATATTTTTATATCTATATCTTTCTATATAAAAAGATAATAATATTATAAAACAGAGATAAAAAGATATAATAATATAATATATATAATACATATAGATATAGAGAAATAAAACAAAAAAAAATAGTTAGAATCCTAGTTTTTATATTATTGAAATAAGATACAAGTTCGCTAAAAAAATATTAATATTTAAAGAAATAATTTCTAATATTCTAAAAAATAATTCTAATAAGACTTAGGATTATGCTAGATATACTACTAATTTATAATTATACAGCTATATATAAAGATATAAAAATCTTAAAATCTTAATATTTATTAATAAATTAATTAATTAATATAAGTATCTAAATGTGTATAAATACGAAGATATAAAGATATAAAAATGTAAGAAAAAAGCCATAAGATATAAAGATAGAAAGACAGAGGTAGAAAGATAAAGCTATAAAATATAAAAAAACACAGAGACATCAACAAAATCTTAATCTTAAAGCAGCTGCTTTATAAGATTTAAAAGTTTAAAAGTTTTATTTTAAATATAAGCTTATAGAAAGATATTTTAATTATTATATTAAATAAACTATTTATTATACTAGTAAATATAGAAAATAATTAATCTAATTAATATATAGATATAAAATATATATATATTAAAATATAACTTTAATTGTTTAGTTTATATATTCTATTTATTTATTAGTTTAAAAGTACTATATAGTTAAATATAGTTATAAAATATTAAGTTTTATAAGAATATTCTTTTAGAATATACTTATAAAGTATATATTACAGTCTAAAATAAATACTTAAAATATTCTCTAATTATATTCTTATAAATATAATACTAGATGTTGTATTTATTATTCTACAGACTATTTAGTATTATCTAATATTAAATTAATATATTTAGTAAATTTATTAATAAATATTATTAACTAGTTATATTTATTTATATTAATATTTATTACTTTTTTAATAGATATATTTCGAACAGATAGTAGACCGATAATAAAATTTATAATAATAATATAAAAAAAATAATAAAAGAAATAATTAGTTAAAACTTTTAAAACTCATATTAATATACTTTATTTATTAGAAAAAAAGAGCAGTATTTAATATACTATTTAAATAAATGTTTATTTTAATAAATAGCTTGTTTATTTAGTATTTAAAGATATTTATTTAATTTTTAATAACTTTAATTATTATAAATCATGATAAAAATACTCTTAACTATTAGTTTAAATATATAGATCTAGTTATTTTTAATTAAAATTAGATTTAATAGGTTTTTAATATCTTTAGATTTTACTTCTATAATATATTTAAGTATATAAAGAATACTATCTTCTATAAAATATAATAGCTTTATATTAGGATTATTTTATAAAATCAAGATAATTTATATAGTATAATAGTTATTAGAATACTCTCAGTATAACTTGTTTTTAAAATTTTCCATATTTTAAAACCGGATATTTCAAATATTTTAGTTTTATAGATGTATATCAGTCTAGTGTAAAACAATATATCTTATATAATAGATAATATATTTAAAGTATTAGATATATCTATAGTATTAATAATAATATAATCTAAGTTAATTAGTTTATTAAAATTAAAAAATATATAAAAAATACTTTTAAATAATAAACAGCTTAAAATGTTAATAAGATTATTTATTTTATCTAAACAATAATATATTTGTGAAAGATATCTCGGGTCACGTGATCTCGTATCTCACTATCTCTTGGAGGAACAGCCATGTAGCCGTAGTCACCTTAATTAATACATATACGTTTCCTCTCACAGGTTATGAGCCCTCGTGGCTACATTTCTTGTTGAATTTATCCTCTTTCATCGTTTTTCATTAAGAACCTCATACACACTGATGTCTACGGCCTGCTGCCTACACACGGCCAGACTGGCGTTTATTACTTTGTTATTTTTATAGACTATATCTTTTGTTACTGCTGGGTCTTTCTTTTTAAGAACTGCAGCAAGATTTATAATAAGTTTATTATAATATAAACCTATTTTAAATATTAATTAAATATTAATATTAAGTATATTTATAGTAATAATATATTAAAATACTAACTATTTATAATTTATTATTAAAAATAGAATATTATTTAGAATCCAGGTTTATATTATTATTCTAATCTTAATTTAATTATTAAAATTAAAAACAGATATCTTATTAAGTTCTATATTTTTACTATAACTAATAATTAATTATCTTATTATTTTTAGAATTATATTATTTTTACTATAAACTATATTTAGAATTAGTTTATATATAATTCTATTAGTAAGATATTATATAAAGCTTTATATAATATATAATCTAATATTATTTATTAAAAAATCTTTAGCTGCTGCTGCTAATATTTTATTTCTAAAAAAATTTATAATAAACTAAAAAATTATATATAAAAAAATTACTTTATAAATTATTCTAAATTAGTTTATAAAATATATAATATTAAAATCTGTTTAATTATATACATATATAATATTATTTTTAATAAAAAACTAATTTTTTAGATATTTATAACTATTTTTTATATAATTTTAATTCCGCACGCGGCGGTACTTTAAATATAAAAAAAGCTATTTAAAAGAATATACTATTAGTTTTTATTTATTATATTTTTTAAAATTAGAAGCTACTATAAATAGAGTTTTTTAATATTTTAATTTTAAAATAAAAATTAATAATTTAAATTTTAATTAGCTTATCAAATATAAATAAACTAGTATATTACTTTTATTAAATATTTTTAATAATAATATATATAATATACTATCTAATACTTCTAATATACTATTTTTTATTATTAAAAATATTATTTTTAATAATAAATTAATAGTTGTAAATTATTTAGTTACTAGTAACTTATTTTTAATATTTTTATTTATAAAAATTATAATTTAGAAACTATTATATTATTTAATTTTATATATAAAAATAATTTTATATTTTACTTAAATTATTATAATTCTATATTATTAATATTAATAATAATCCGGATCTTTATATTAATATTTTATTTAATATTTTAATTAATAATTTATTTTATTTATATCTTATTTTTTAATATTACAGTTATACAGCTAACTATAAATCTATTTTTATATTATAAAAAATCTTTTATTATAAAAAAATTAATATTATAAAATATTAGTTATATTTTTACTAGCTATACTAATATTATAGTTTATATTAAAATCTTTAAATAATATAATACTATTTATTATAAAATATAATAAAAAATTAAATAAAATATTTTTTATATTATTTTATATCTTTATAAATTCTAACTTCTATTTTTTAAATAAATATAAAAAATTAAATATAATAATATATTTAAAATTTATTTTATTATTAAAGACTTTCGCTAGTATATTAATAAAAACTATTAAATAAATAAAATCTATACTACTATTATAAAAAATATTAATTTTAAGATTTTTATTATTCTTACTATTAAATTTGGTTAAGTACTATATAGTCTTCATATAATTATAATTTTTTTAATATTATATTATATAAAATAATATATATTAAACTGTTAGAAAACTTTTAAAATAATAATATATATCATATATTTATTAAATTATTATATAAATTAAAATAAATACTATATAAATAGTATAATATATTTTATAATTTTTTTATTATAAATAGTTTTAAGCATCTCTATATCAACTACTTTATATTTATTAAAAAAATCTCTATATTTTTATTTATATAAATAATATTTTTTTTAGTATCAGATATTTTTATAATTAATATTTTTAAAAATCTATTAAATAATCTTATTAAATTTATTAATAATAGTTTTTATAGTCGCTTTTTTAGTATTAATATTATATAAACTGATAATAGTATATATTTTTTATAAAAGTTATATATTAAAAACTATTTAAAATATTTTAGTATATTAATATATAAAATCTTTTTTATATTTTTTAATTATAAAAATCTTTTATTTAAATATATAGAAACTGTTTAGCTGTTACTATTTGTTTATTTATTTATAATAATATTCTGCTGTTTGTTTATATGGCCGTCTTTCTTACTACTCTAGCAGCAGAACTTTAAGACTATTAATTCTTTCAATTTTTTATTATCTTAAATAATTATAATTATATTAATTAATTATATCGAACTTTATTTATAATATATAATAATATATTCTACAGCTGTTTAAATATATTTTTAATATATTTCTAAAAAATATACTACTTTTTTATTACTTTTATATTTATTTTTTGTTTTTACTAATTTCTATATTTTTTAAATATTTTATAATTATATTTTTCTATTTTCTGTATTTTATATTTGTAGTTTTATTAATTAGTATATTTTTTATTTTTTTAATTTATTTATTTTATTTTTATTTATAGATTACTGATCTGTTAAATCCTATTCTAATTACTTAACTAATTAAGCCGAATACTATATATTTTTATGATCTTTAAATTTATTTTTTATTATTTTATTTTATATTTATTTATTAATTATATTGTTTTCAAATATATTTATATTTATATTTATCAGTCTTAATATATTTTTATTTTTTTATCTAATTATTTGTTATATTTTAATATTTTTAAATATATATTTAATTATCATAATCTTAATATTATTAAATTTATTATTAAAAAGTTTCGAACTATTTATTTATAATATCTAATATTAATATATTAATATTTATATCTAATTTAAAATTAGTATATTAGATTATATAATTCTTTACATTATTAATAAGTATAAATCGAGAGTAATTTAATATAAATATTTTATTTTATACTTATTATATTACTTATATTATTTTTATTTTGATATTTATTTAAAATTATCTATATCTATCTTCTTAGAATATTAACAGATTTCTTTTAAATAAAGATATTTAATTTTTTTTTTAAAAAAATCCGATTATTCTTTTAAATTTAAGTCTGACCTATTTATATAGTAGTTTTAAAATTTAAGATTTTAGAAAATATTAACTAACTATTTTAAACTGCTTATTTCTCTTAGTTAAATCTATTTAAGATTTATAACTTATTTATTAATATTAATCTTTTTTTATCTATATATTTTATAAAAAAAATTTATTAATTTATTCTATAGTTAACTTAATTCTAAACTATAAATATATTATTAAGAATTATCTTTATATTCTATTAATTTTTAATTATTTAAATTTTTTATTTCTTTGTTTTTTAGTATTAATATTTTTAATATATATAAATATAAAAAACCAATTCTTTTATATTCTAAAGTTAATAATATTAAATATAAAAATATTTTTTATCTTTAGATATTAGTCTGATTATAACTAGAAATAAACCAATAATCCTAAAGTAAACTTATAATAAATAAGATAAACTATTTATTTTTATACATTATTTCATTATTTTATTTTAATTATATATTTTTTTAGTATATATCTGAGTCTAATATTTTCTATATAATTTTTTATATATATAATATTTCTGTCTGGTGTCTTTTTATATTTAGAATTATCTAAATTTAATATATTTTATTACAGCTAATGCGGATAAATAAATTCCTTACTTAATCTATATATAAATCTACTCTTATAAACTTTTCTCGGTATAATATTTTTAACTAATCCCGGTAGTATTAATTCTAATATTAGTTTATTAAATAATCTGTTTATTATGTTTATATTAATATTTATATCTAGATTTTAGTAAATATAAATAACTAAATAGTCTACTTATATTATTAATACTAATACTATTTTTAAATAAATTTATAATTATTTTTCTATACTTAAAAATAATACTTAAAATAATTTTTAGTATAATATATCTTCTTCTGTTTCTTTTAATAGTAGTAGTAGTTTTTTATTTAATAGTATATTTAAAAATCTTTCTTAATACTCTCATTCCGATAATCTGAATATTATTTATTATACTATCTATTTTAAAAAGTTAAAGCCCGAAATTATTAGTTTCTTTTATTTGTATATAACTAATAATAAAGTAATAAAATAAATCAGTTAAAATATATATTATAAAAATATTTTTATCTTTCTTAATTATTTTAAAAATATGGTTAAATACTATAAAAAACCTATAATTAAAGTAAATTTATAAATTTATTTTTAAAATATTATATTAATCTAATATACAACTAAACTGTCTGATATAAAAAAATATCTTATATTATAAATAATTTTTATAGATGGTTGATTCGAAAAAATAAAAAAAAGATTTAAACCAAATATATTTATAATAATAATAAAATTAAATATTATATATTATAGTTTATTTAATATTTAAGCCGGTAAATATATTAGCTAATTTACTTAGAATATAATATATTATATTTATAGTATTTAAATAAATAATATATTTAACTAAATTATTTATATATAGAATTATTTTAATCTTTATTTAAGAATTAGTATAGTCAGACCGACTAAAATTATAATATCTAGTATATTTTTCGAGCAGCTTGATTAATAATAATATAATAAAAAAAATCTTACTCGTATTATAAAAAAAACTAATATTTATAATAATTCTAAATCCTGTTAAAAATAATTCTAAAAAGATTATTAATTTTAAGATACTCGGAACAATACTAACAGCAGAAATTCCCGAAATAATAAATTAAATAATTAAATATTATTCTATTAGAACTATAATTAATATAAAAATTATAATATTTTCTTTTAGTAATTTTAATAGTACTAATTATATTAATAAAATAATTAGATATATTAATAACTATATTAACAGCAGCTATACTAGTAAAACTATAATAACTAGAATATATAATAATAAAACTAATATTTCTATTAACTATTTTTATATCTATCTCTAAATATAAATATAAATAATTAATAGTCGTAGAATTAATTATATTAATTTTAGAATTGAATATAAAATTAGTATAGTTAAATAAATAATAATTAATTCTAAAATAACTATTAAAATAACTAAAATAAATATTTTTTTAACTAAATACATTCCGGCTAATCTTTCTTTATTTGCTTGTATTATAATTAAAATATATTTAATTAAAAACTTAGATCCGAATCTGCTTATTAAAATTAATATAATTAATTAAAAGAATGTAGTTATTAATTATAAAAATTATACTATTATTATTTACAGTTATAAGAATTTTATACTTTTTATTTAAATAATAATAAAACTTAACTATATTAATATTCCGGTATATATTATCTAATCCGTTATTATTTCTATATATTTAAAAATATATATTTTAGTTAAAATATATATATATCAATTTCTTCTAGATATTAATTATATTTTTAAAACAAAGAATAATATTAAGATATTACTATATATTTATTTAGTCAATACTAATTTTATTTTTATCAAAGCTGTTAATAATACTAATAAATCTATTATTTTAAGTAAATATAGTTATATTAATATTCTTACTAATAATAATTATATTATTATTTATACTATAAAAAATTATATCGCCGAGTTTATAATATATATATTATTTTTTAGAATACTAGAATCCTATAAATAGTCTTTCTATAATTACTATTTTTATATATTTTAAGAAACCGAGAAATACTAAAAAACAGACTTTATATATTAGTATTATATTTATATAACTAAAGTTCTTATATTTACCGTTAAATTAGCTGGAAATATTAAAACTAAAGATATTAAATATAAAGATAAATATAATATAAACAATCAGTTAAAAAATAATATATTTAATAATTTCGAAAATAATAATAGCAATTTATATAAATATTTAAACGTCTGTTTTTAAGCTTCTTTAAAAATTAATATTAATAATAATATAATCTGTATGTTTAATAGTATTATTATCTATAATAAAAAATATATTAAAAAATTTAAAAATATCTTTATAAAGTATAATATCTGAGTATATCCGGATAATATAAATATTAATATAATAAATATTCTAAAAAAATACTCAATATTAATTTTAATAAAAAGTTTTAATAAGATTTTTAAATCTCGTGTCTACTATATTCTATAAGCAGATAAAAATATTATTAATAAAATATTCAATCTATTATATAAAGCTAAAAAAAATATCTTATACTACTAGCTATATACTATTTATATATCTAATATTTATTGAATAAAAAACTATTAATAATATTTATAAAAAATATATAATTATTAATTTAAAAGCTGTAAATTATTTTAATAAACTTGATTTTTATCTAGTTTTTATATAAAATAAAATTTTTTAAATAGTTTATAATTATTTGTATGTTTCTGTCTTCGATATAATTAGTTATTTTTACTAATAGTTTATATATTAAGATTATTAATATTATTTTATTATTATTTTATATTAAGAATAAGAACTTTTTGATATTATTATAATAGACTATATTAATTCTATTTTATTTTCTTAAAAATAAATAGATTTATACTTAAAATACTATTATATATTTGCTTATATATATATTAATAATATTGTTATTATATTTTATATATTAAAAAAATATTTTAAATATCTTAATCTAGTATTTTAATATATTAAAAATATAAATCTTAAACTTAAGTCTATAAAAGTCTATATTGATTTTCTATCTAATATTATTTTAGAATAATATATTAATTTTTTTAGCTTTACTATTTTCGAGTCTAAGATTAAAACTATTTATATTTTTTTTATTTTTATTAATTATTATTAAATTAAGATATTTTTTCGGTCTTATAGATTAGTTGCGATATTATATTAATTAATATATATAAAAAACTATTTTTTAAGACCGCAAAATATAAATATACAAGTTTTGTTTAAAAATAACTGGTTTGAATAATTATATTTAGCAAGAATTTATATTAAAAATATTAATTATAAATCTTATGTCTAAGAAACTCTAAGTATTCTATTTTTTATAAAATAAATTTTGTAATTCTAAATATTTAGTATATTTTAATCTGAATAAATAAATATATATTAATTTTAATACTAGCTATAAAAAAATAAGTATTATAATATATTATATTAAGTCTAAATTAAAATATATTTATACTAATATCTTAAATTTTTTATATAAATTATAATAAAATCTGTTCTTTTTTTTGCGTATATTAATTATATTAAAAAAGAACTATTAGTTTATAAAGCTTAAAGTCTTATATTTAATATAAATACTTTAAAAACTGTATTATTTTATTAAATTAGTTTTTTAAAATCTTTTTATTATTATATATACTAACTATATAAATACTGTCGATATTAGCAAGCAGATTATATTTAATAATATTATTTTTAACTACTTAAATCTTTATTTTATATATATATTTTAATTTATTTAAAAGTATAATCTTTAAGTCTTTTATTATTTAGATAAATTAAATATTATAGTAAACATCCTTTCGAGATTACTATAAAAGAAAATATTACATATTATTTTTTTTATTTTAAATAAATAATAAACTGCTATTTAAAATTTAAAAAATATTCCAGCTAATATATTTAATACTAAAATTATTTATTCTATATATATTATCAAAATTAGTAACAAATTTAAATATTAAATTATAAATAATTATATTAAAAATCTTAAGATGAAAAAAATTATAGCTATTCTTAAAACTAATTCTAATATCTATTTTTTATATTTTATTTAAAATAGATTTTTATAATAATAAAATATATTTTTTATAATTTAGATATTAATAAAACTGTTATTAATTCTATTAAAAATAAAATATCTAAAGTTTTAAATACTTAAGCAGATAAATATAAATATATTAAATTAATTACTGCGGATAGTAACTATTTTGTTTCTAAAAAAATATAAATATATTTATTTTATTTAATTATTTCAAATATTTTTAAAATTATTTATAATAATAATAATTATTAGTTATTTAATAAATATACTTCGAAACTTAATAGTATTTTTATTTATTAAAATTAAAAGTAATTCTATAACTATATTAATTAATATTTTAAATATAATAAAAATAGATTTTATTATTATAAATTATATAGTTTTTTATAACTAATTATTCTAACTAGTCTATTTTATATTATTATAATAGATTTTTTTATATTATTTTTTATTATTAATATATTGGATTTTCTTTTTATTATTATTAATAAATTTATTAAACATGTCGGTCTAATTCCCGGAAAATTAATATAAAAATTAAAATATGAAAAGATTAAGTTAATTTAATATATATAAAAATATAATTAAAGAGTTTTTTATTTTTTTTTATTTAATTATAATTCTTAATTTATATTAAAATTTTAAAAAAAACTATTTTCTTAATTTAATATTAAATAGTTCTATAGTATTATATTCTATTTCTAAATAAATAATTAATTAAAACAAATAATCTAAACTATTAAAATTATATTAAGATATAAAGTTATTTAAGATTATTTATAGCTTTTAATATTACTATTTATTATTTTCACTATTAATTTATTTTTTTCGGCTGTAACTAAAGAAATATTTTATAAACTAATATTTAATATTTTATTATATTAATTCTAGTACTTAATAAAGATAATATAAAAAAAAACTATTTTAAAATAAACTATTTATATTATTTTAAATATTCCTAATATTATTATTTCTAGAAATATTTCTAAAGTTATTTTAAATAAATATATTTCTGTTATTAATAAATATTTTTTAATTACTTTAATTAAACTGTTTAATAAACTATTTTTATATTCTTATAATTTATTTGTTTATTTAATATATATTTTTTATATATTAAAATTATTATTTTATTTATAAAGGCAGATATCTTTTTAAAAAATTATTTATATTTAAAATATACTATTATTTATACCGGAAATATTTAAAACTTCTTATCTCAGTTTAATATAGAGAAAGTTCTTAAATATACTGCTATATATATAAAATATATATATAATTATTATTATAAATTTATATTTTTTATTTTTAATAATTAAATATATTTATATTTATACTAAGAATATATTATACCGTCCAGCTCTATAATTAAAAAAAATTAAATTATTAATATATTAGTTTTTTTTTATTATCATATATATTAGCTGATATATATACTATTTTATGTTTTTTAATTTATAAAATATATATTTTATTGTTTTTGTTATCCAATTTAAACTGGTATATAATATTAATAATTCTAATTTATTTAGTCGCGTATTAAGCAAGTCTTCTAAAATCTAGATTAAAAACTATTATAAAGATTTCTAAAAAATTAAGTTTATTTTAGTAAAGTATACTGTCTTCTATAGAAAATATTATATTTTTATTTTATAATATTTTATTTACCAAAAAAAATATAATCTAAAAGATAATATATAAATATATTTATTTAATATTAATACTTCTAATCTTATTTATATATTTAAACATCTCGAATAGTTGTTATATTAATATATTTATAGTTTATTTATTTATTTTTATCTATTTATTTTATTTTTTCTTTATTTTAAAATATATTACTGTTTTATATATTTATTTTAGTTAATAATTTATTTTTTGTATATTACTATTTTTATTGTTTTATTTTTATTATATATTATTTTTTATATAAGTATTTATTTCTTTATATATATAATTAATAATAAGAATTTTTCTGTTTTAATATCCGGTGAATATTACTGTTTATTTATTTATTTGTAATAATATTCTGCTGTTTATTAATATAACCGCCTTTCTTACTGTTCTAGCAGTAGAATTTTAAGATTATTAATTTTTTTGTTTTTTATTATCTCAAACAATCATAATTATATTAATCAATCATATCGAACTTCGTCCATAACATTAGCCGGACAATATTAAATTATACTAAAAATATAATAGTATTTTAATATAGATTATATTTAATATATATTTTAATATTATATATATAATTAGTAAGTTATCATTTTTTATAATAAATTTTAATAAATTTTATATTTAAATTATAAATCTTATTTAATATTATTTTATAAACTTATTAAATTATTATTTTTTTTATAAATATAGAAACTCTAGTTTTATTAGTTATTATAATACTAATTAGACCGGTTCTTATATTTTTAATACTATATTAATTTTTAGTTATATCTTTTATTTTACTAATAAACCTATTTTTTAGAGTTTAAAAAAACAGACTACTATTATATTATTTTTTATAAAAAATAAGTATATTATTTAAACTATTATAATCTAAAAAAACTTTTAGCTTTAATTTTTATTTACCAAATTAGATATCTAGTATTTTAAGACTATATTTATATTAATAACTAAGTTTATTATAATTTATACTAATAAATAATTTATTATTATTCTAACTAAAAATTCTAAAGTCTATACAAGAACTAAATATATATTTATTAAATAATACTTTATATAATATAAAGTATATACTAAGAATATTAAATTTATTTATATTAGTATAATAAACTAAACAGTTAATAGTTTTATAAATTTTTTTAAATATTTTATTTATTTTTATTTTATTAAACAGCTTAATATAGTAGATCTTATTTAATATTTTTATATTTATACTTTTTTATTTTTTATTTTAGAAATATAAGCAGTCTTATATTTTTTTTATATATAATTTAGTAGTAATCTTCTTGTTTATAGAGAATATAATAGATATCTAGGATTATATAATCTTAGATCTTATTAGCTCTTAGAAAAACAGTTATATAGCTGTAGTTACCTTAATTAATATATGTACATTTCCTCTTATAATATTACTAGATAATATTATTAAATAAACTGAAAAATATATACTAGATATAAATTTAATTATTTAAATATTATTATATTAAAGATACTCTTTCATATAAAACTAATAGTATTAATATAATTAGTATAGATAATAGAAGATATATAAATAATTTTAATTATAATATATATTTTTTTAATTATTTATACTAGACAGAAAATTTCAAGTTCGGTTAATTAGTAGTTATACTCTATAAAAATTAGAATTCGGCTTAAAAATATTATTAGTAATATCTGTATTTAAGAAAATAGTTTAAAAAGATTTTTATAAATATTATCTATAAACACGTAGTATAATATTATATTATATTCTTTTTTAAATATATTACGATTAATATATAGTTAATATGTAGAATAGTAGTATATTAATATAATATTTTTACTAAACTTGCGGTATAAATTAATTAATAAATCTAATTCTTATTATATAATATGTGAAATAATAATAACTGTATAAGCATCATAACTGTAGTTTTTATTATTAAAAGATTACTTAAATAATTATATTTCATATTTTTAAAATAGTTATATATATTGTGTATAGTAAAGAATATAGTATCTTAAATAGCTAGTAAGTTTTAAATAGTATTTAAGAAAATAAATATCTTCGGAAGTTTAAAACTATAATTGATTATTTCTATATTAAAATAATAGTTTTTAAAAAGATATAATTAAAAATATTAGTTTCTAAAATAATATTACATATTGAATTAAATAGTTAAAAAATTGATATATTAATAAATATATTTTTGAATTTATTAAAAATTCTGTAATAATTTAAAAATTAAATAAAAGTTTTTTCTATTAAATATATAGGTAGTAAAGTTTTAAAAACGATAAATAAAATATTAATAAAGATTTAAGATCTAAAAAGATCTATATATAAATAATATAAATTAAAATTAGTCATTCAATTATAGTGTTAATCTTTTTTAGATTTATATAAAATTTGTTATAATTTATAATTAGATTTAGAAACTTAGTTTTAAATATTATAAACTTATATTTAAACAGTTTAGTATATAATTTTATTTCATGTAGTTTTTATAATATTTAGCAGATATATTTAAAATAGGGTCTATAAATATATTTATAAATTAAAATATTTCTTTAATAAATTATATAAAATATAATAAAAGGGTCTCTTAAATATTATTAATACATTTTTGAAATAAAAAAGTTTCAATAAGTCTAAATAATATTATAAATATTTCATAGGATTTTAAGCAGGTTTATAATATAGTTTGATATTTTTAATTTTTATTTATTCGAATATTATAAAAAGATACTAAAAATAATAATTTTTATAAAATATTGTATTTTTTTAAATTATTTAGAGTCTTACAAGCAGAAGTAGATATTTATTTTTTATAAAAATAATATTTAAAGTATAATACTTAATATAAAATCTTAGGTTTTTTCTAGACTCTTTTATAAATAACACTAAAAAAGTAATTAGTAATAAATTCAAATAAATAAATTTTTTTTTACAAATTTTAAAAAGTATTTAAAAATTTATATTTATCTTAGAATATTTTATATAAGAAGCTAAACAGTAGAACTTTTTTATTTTTTCGAAGAATAATTTAGTTATATTTCCGGTTTACAAGTAGTTCTTTAATTTTTTTAAAAAAATATATTTTTAAAATTTCTAAATTCTTCGAGCAAAATTGGTTCTTTTAATTTAATAATATTTTATTTATCTAATTTATTATTATTATAAACATTGAATAATTATAGTATATATAAACAATATATATAATCACTAAAATTAAATAAGTATTTTTTAATAAAGTTTTTAAAGATATAATTTTTTAAAATAAATGTTTATTAATATATTATATGATATTCTAATGTCTTAGAATGTAAATAGAATATTATAATATTTTCTGATAAAAAATTTAGAAAAGAATTTATAAAAAATGAAAAAATGAAAAAATTAAATAACTATAAATCTTAAGCTAGTCTATAAATATGAAAAAAATAATAACTAAAATTATAAAATTATTATATTTATAATAAACTAGTAAGTCTTATTATTTACTAAAGATCTATTATAAAAAGATATATATGAACAATTAGACTAATATTATTATAGTCTATTCTATATAATAACAAAAATAAATAAACAAGTTTATTAGATAAAATAATTAATATATTAATAAATATATAACATATTTTATATATGATTATTATATAACTATGATATTATAAAAAATATAAATGATAGAACTAGTTTTTATAAAAGAGTAAGAATTTAAAAAATTAGAAATATTATCTAAAAGTCCTAATAGAGTTAGAATTTAAAAAGAATTATAAACATTCCAGGTAAGTAGAAAATATTATAATAAAAAATATTTCAAAATCTATTATAAATCCATATTATTTTGAGATTTTTAAAAACTTTAGTTTATCAAAATATATAAAGTTTAATTAGAAAATTAAAAAAATTAGATTAAATATAAATTAGAAATTATTTAAACCAATATATTTTATAATTTTGATATGATCTATAATATATCTTTATAATATATAATATCTAAAATATATCAATATATAATTTTATTTTATAAAACAATAATATTTATTATTCATATATAAATAGTTATTATACTACTAACTAATTCTTTTATTAATATAATTATGAAAAGCTTTTTAAGAAAAAAAGTATAATAATATTTATATATCTGGTCGGCTAATAGCTGCTGGTTAGTTAATAATATAAGAATATTTATATAAAATTAAAATATTAATAATTATTTAGTACTATTTATTATTTCCAGACAAATAGTAGTTTAGAGTATATAATTTAGTTTCTAAAAGTTGTACTATAATATACTACTACTAAAAAACTATTATAGATTTTATAATTACTAAAATTTATTATATTTTTTGTTAGATCTGTTTATTTCTTGAAGAATTATATATTATATAAAGCTTAACCAGCTGTTCAGTCTACTAAAATTATTTATATTATTAATATATTAAAACTTTATATTTATTTATTTTAATATTAAAGATATTGTCAAGTATATTCCAGTTTATAAAACGTAAAAATTTAATACTAAATATAAATCTATATATTTTAATATAGATAATAAAGTATATTTAAAACTATATAAAAGATATAATATATCTATATTAAAAACTAAAAATATTCTATATAAGCTGAAATATTAGTTTTTTTTTAATTTTATTAATATTATTAAATATATCGGGCGCTATATATACTGTTTTAAATTACTAAATCTATTTAAAATTATTTTATTATTTTAGTATTACAGTTTGAATTTATATTGTAAAAAATTAATCTGTTTAGCTGTTAACTATCCGAATCTTCTATAATTAACAAAACTAAAGATTAGTAGAAAGTAGAATATTATTACTATTTGTTTGTTTGTCTATAATAATATTCTGCTATTTGTTTGTGTGGCCGTCTTTCTTACTATTCTAACAGCAGAATTTTAAGACTATTAATTTTTTTTATTTTTTATTATTTTTGATAATTATAATTATATTAATTAATTATATTAAACTTTATTTATAATATATATTAGTATATTCTATAGCTGTCTAAATATATTTTTAATATATTTTTAAGAAATATATTATTTTTTTATTATTTTTATATTTACTTTTTATTTTTACTAATTTCTGTATTTTTTAAATATTTTATAATTATATTTTTTTTGTTTTGTATATTTTATATCTATAGTTTTATTGGTTGCTATATTTTTTATCTTTTTAATTTATTTATTTTATTTTTATTTATAGATTATTAATTTATTAAATTCTGTTCTAGTTACTTAACTAGTTAAACTAAATTTTATATATATTTACTATTCTTAAATTTATTTTTTATTATTTTATTTTATATTTATTTATTAATTATTATAACAAATATCTAAGATTACATAATCTCGGATCTTATTATCTCTTAAAAGACTAGTTACATAGCTGTAGATATCTTAATTAATATATATATATTTTTTTTACAGATTATAAGTTCTTATAGCTATATTTCTTATTAAATTGATTTTTTTTATTTCTTTTATTGAAATTTTTTTATATATACTAATATCCATAATACTAACAGCTTTTTATATTCTTATTTAGCAACTTTTATATTTAAAAAAATAAAAAAGCTTTTAAAATATTCTAACTAGTTTAATAACTAAATCTAATATCTACTAATCTACTAAATTAACTAATTATTTATTTTTATTACGCGAGCAGTATAGCTATATATTATATTATAGTATTATTAAAAAATCTATTTAATATTAATATTTTTAAAACTATATTAAAATTAAAAGATTAGTCTAACTGGCTGATATAGTAATATAATCTATATAATTATTTTAGATTTAATAATCTAAATACTTAAAAATTATTTTAAAATAACTATACTAGTTCTAAAAAATCTATTTTTTATTTAAAAAATAAAAACCAAGTTATATAAATTCTTATAGTCTAAATAATAGAGAATAAAAACCCGCCTATATATATAAATATTTAATATAGTATTACTAAAACTAGAAAAAGAAACTGTATTCTATTAAATATATATAATATAAATATTTAAAAATAAAACTAATTAAACTACTTAATTTTTATTATTTTTAGTATTATATATAAGGCTAGTTTTGTAGTATATTTCCAAAACTATAATATAACAGCTAAAATATATAAATATTTTTAGAAAATCTATAAGATTTCTAGTTTTATAACTACTATTTATCTTTCTAACAAATAAATATCTATATATTATAATAATATTTTTAATTAAAATATATTTTTAATAAAGTTTATAGATATTTTTAATAAACTATATAATATTAAAATTATAAATAATCAGACTAAACTTCTATAATTCTTTATCATAATTTAAAATATTATAATATTTTAACTATTTATTATAAATTAATATATAATACTTAAAAAAGCTGCTATTTTTTTATTAATTTATATCTAATTTATATAGTTTAAATATATCTAAAAAAATTAATTCTTACAGCTATTTATATATATTATTATTAATAAAACTTTAATTATTAATATTTTTAATTACAGCAGCAGTAATTATAATAGCTAAAATTAAAATAAAAATTATAATTATAAATATAATAATAGCTGTAAATAGAATAAAAAGTAGTTAAATTCTAATATTTAATTTTAATATAAAAAATTTAATATTATAAATAAAAACTTAATATTTTATACTTTTTATTAATATAATAAAAATTATTTTTTAAATAAATATTTATTAAATCTAAATAAAAAAAAGAATATAAGTATATATACTAATATAGTATTTATACTAGTAAAAATAATACTATTATCTAAATTATTTATTATTAATATTATTAATATTAATTATAATTTATTTAATATTTTTACTATATTAGTTTACTTTAATATAATAGTTATAATCTAAAAGAATATTTATCTAAATTATATAAATAAATAAATACTTAACTTTAAAATTATAAAAAATATAAATTATTTTAAATACTATTTTTACATCTTTATATTTTATATATATTAGACTAAAACAACTACTAATAAAGTTTTTTATATTATTAACTAGAGTACTATTTTCATTAAACTTACAAATAAAAAAAATAACTTAACTAATATATTTAATATTAATTATTACTAGTTTATTTTAATTTTTTTAAATAGTTTTATTTTCTACAAATAGTTTACTTACTTAAATATTTAATTATATATAATAATAAAAAACTTATATATTTTATCAAAATTAATAAATAAATTAAATATACTATTATAAATAAAAAATAATATTAAATAAATATTATTAGTATAATAAGCTATAAAATTATTTATAATCTATATTACTATAATATTTTAACTTATTTATTTTCTACTAATCTTATTATTTATATAATTAAAAAATTAATTATTCTATTAATCTTAATCTATTTAGTCTATTATTATACAGCTTATATCTTTAAGTATAAAATCTATAATTTTTTAAAGTATATTATTAGTCTAAATATTAAAAAAAATATTCTACTGATATTTTATAAACTATATTTATACAGAAAAAATTAAATACTTCTAGTATTATATATTTAATTATATAATCTTAAACTTTAAGTTAAAAATTTTATATATACCGATATTTATAGTCTATTATTTATATATAATCAGACTAATATTTACTATTTTATTATTTTTATAAATTATATTTTTTATTACTGCTGGATCTTTTTTTTAAAAACTATAATAAGATTTATAATAAGTTTATTATAATATAAAACTATTTTAAATATTAATTAAATATTAATATTAAATATATTTATAGTAATAATATATTAAAATATTAATTATTTATAACTTATTATTAGAAATAGAATATTATCTAGAATCCAGTTTTATATTATTATTTTAACTTTAATTTAATTATTAAAATTAAAAATAAATATTTTATCGAGCTCTATATCTTTATTATAACTAATAATTAATTATTTTATTATTTTTAGAATTATATTATTCTTACTATAAACTATTTTCAGAATCAGCTTATATATAATTTTATTAGTAAAATATTATATAAAGCTTTATATAATATATAATCTAATATTATTTACTAAAAAGTTTTTAGCTGCTGCTGCTGCTAGTATCTTACTTTTAAAAAAGCTTATAATAAATTAAAAAATTATATATAAAAAGACTATTTTATAAACTACTTTAAATTAATCTATAAAATATATAATATTAAAACCCGTTAAATTATATATATATATAGTATTATTTTTAATAAAAAACTAATTTTTTAAATATTTATAACTATTTTTTATATAATTTTAATTCCGGATGCGGTAATATTTTAAATATAGAAAAAGCTATTTAAAAAAATATATACTACTAGTTTCTATTTACTATACTTTCTTAAAACTAAAAACTACTATAAATAAAGTTTTCCAGTATTTTAGTTTTAAAATAAAAAATTAATAACTTAAATTCTAACTAACTTATTAAATATAAATAAACTAATATATTATTTTTATTAAATATTTTTAATAATACTATATATAATATACTATTTGATACTTCTAATATATTATTTTTTACTATTAAGAATAATATTTTTAATAATAAATTAATAATTATAAATTATTTAATTACTAGTAATTTATTTTTAATATCTCTATTTATAAAGATTATAACTTAAAAACTATTATATTATTTAATCTATATATAAAAGCTGTTTTATATTCTATTTAAATTATTATAATTTTATATTATTAATATTAATAATAATCCGAATCTTTATATTAATATTTTATTTTATCTTTTAATTAATAATTATTTTATTTATATTTTATTTTTTAATACTATAATTATACGGCCGACTATAAATCTATTTTTATATTATAAAAAATTTTTTACTATAAAAAAATTAATATTATAAAATATTAATTATATTTTTATTAGTTATACTAATATTATAGCCTATATTAAAGTCTTTAAATAATATAATACTACTTATTAGAAAATATAATAATAGATTAAATAAAATATTTTTTATTTTATTTTATATTTTTATAAATTCCAACTTCTATTTTTTAAATAAATATAAAAGATTAAGTATAATAATATATATAAAATCTGTTTTATTATTAAAGATTTTCGCCAGTATATTAATAAAAATTATTAAATAAATAAGATTTATACTACTATTATAAAAAATATTAATTTTAAGATTTTTATTACTCTTACTATTATACTTAATTAAATATTATATAATCTTAATATTATTATAGTTTTTTTAAATATTAAACTATATAAACTAATATATATTAAATTACCGGAAAACTTTTAAGAAAATAGTATATATAGTATATTTATTAAATTATTATATAAATTAAAACAGATATTATATAAATAATATAATATATTTTATAATTTTTTTACTATAAACAGCTTTAAATATTTTTATATAAATTATTTTATATTTATTAAAAAGAATCTTTATATTCTTATTTATATAAATAATATTTTTTTTAGTATTAGATATCTTTATAATTAATACTTTTAAAAATCTATTAAATAATTTTATTAAATTTATTAATAATAATTTCTGTATTTATTTTCTTAGTATTAATATTATATAAACTAATAATAGTATATATTTTTTATAAAAGTTGTATATTAAAGACTGTCTAAAGTATTTTAATATATTAATATATAAAACTTTTTTTATATTATTTAACTATAAAAATTTTTTATTTAAATATACAGAAACTATCCAGCTAAATAATATTAAATTATACTAAAAATATAACAGTATTCTAATATAAATTATATTTAATATATATTCTAATATTATATATATAATTAATAAGTTATTATTTTTTATTATAAATTTTAATAAGTTTTATATTTAAGCTATAAATCTTATTTAGTACTATCTTACAGACTTATTAAATTATTATTTTTTTTATAAATATAGAAATTCTAGTTTTATTAGCTACTATAATACTAATTAAACCAGTTTTCATATTTTTAATATTATATTAATTTTTAGTTATATCTTCTATCTTACTAACAGATCTATTTTCTAAAATTTAAAAAAATAAACTACTATTATACTATCTTCTACAGAAAGTAAGTATATTATTTAAACTATTATAATTTAAAAATTTTCTTATCTTTAACTTGTATTTATTAAGTTGGATATCTAGTATTTTAAAACTATACTTATATTAATAAGCAAATCTACTATAATTTATATTAATAATTAATCTGCTATTATTCTGACTAAAAATTCTAAATTTTATATAAGAATTAAATATATATTTATTAAATAGTATTTTATACAGTATAAAGTATATACTAAAAATATTAAATTTATTTATATTAGTATAATAAATCAAGCAGCCGATAGCTTTATAAAATCTTTTAAATATTTTATTTATTTTTATTTTATTAAACAGCTTAGTATAGTAGATCTTATCTAATATTTTTATATCTATATTTTATTTATTTTTTATTCTAAAAATATAAGTAGTCTTATATTTTTTTTATATATAATTTAGTGGCGATCTTCTTATTTATAAAAAATATAATAAATATCTAGAATTATATAATCTTGGATCTTATTATCTTTTAGAGAACCAGTTATATAGCTGTAGACATCTTAATTAATATATATATATTTTCTCTCACAATTATATTATTTTTGACTGTATTTATATTTATATTTATTAGTTTTAGTATATATTTATTTTTTATCTAATTTTCTATTATATTTCAATATCTTTAAATACATATCTAACTATTGTAATCCTAATATATTTAAGTTTATTATTAAAAAGTTCTAGACTATTTATTTATAATATTTAATATTAATATATTAATACTTATATTTAACTTAGATTTAATATATTAGATTATATAATTCTTTATATTATTAATAAGTATAAATTAAAAATAATTTAATATAAATACTTTATTTTATATTTATATATTATTTATATTACTTTTTTTTTTATATCTATTTAAAATTATTTATATTTACTTTCTTAAAATATTAACAGATCTATTTTAAATAAATATATATATTTTTTTTTTAAAAAGTCTGACTATCTTCTTAAATCTAAGTTAAAATTATTTATATAATAGTTTTAAAATCTAAAATTTTAAAAAATCTTAACCGACTATTTTAAACTGCTTATTTCTCTTAATTAAATCTATTTAAAATTTAAAATTTATAATTTATTATTTATTAAAAATTTTTTTATTTTTATATTTTATAAGAAATATCTATTAGTTTAATTTATAGTTAATCTAATTCTAAACTATAAATATACTATTAAGAATTATTTGTATATTTTCTTAATTTTTAGTTATTTAACTTTTTTATTTTTTTGTCTCTTAGTATTAATATTTTTAATATATATAAATATAAAAAACCGATTTTTTTATATCTAGAAGTTGATAATACCAAATATAAAAATATTTTTTTACTTCTAAATATTAGTATGATTATAGCTAGAAATAAACCGATAATTTTAAAATAAATTTATAATAAATAAAATAAACTATCTTCTTTTTATATATTACTTTATTATTTTATTTCAATTGTTTATTTTTATATATATAGCTTTTTTGTCTAATATCTTTTTGTATTTTGGATTCTTTAGACTTAACATATTTTGTTATAGTTAATTTAAAATATATGTTTTATTTAATCTGTATATAAATCTATTTTTATAGACTTTTCTCGGTATAATATTTTTAATTAATTCTAGTAATATTAATTCTAGTATTAGTTTATTAAATATTCTGTTTATTCTATTTATATTAATATTTATATCTGGACCTCAATAGATATAAATAACTAAATAGTTCATATATATTTTTAATATTAATATTATTTTTAAACAAATTCTTAATCATTTTTTTGTATTTAAAAATAATACTTAAAATAATTTTTAATATAATATATCTACTTTTATTTTTTTTAATAGTAGTAGTTTTTTGTTTAATAATATATCTAAAAATCTTTTTTAATATTTTTATTCTAATAATTTAAATATTATCTATTATACTATCTATTTTTAAAAATTAAAATCTGAAATTATTAGTTTTTTTTATTCTAATATAGCTGGTAATAAAGTAATAAAGTAAATTAGTTAAAATATATTCTATAAAAATATTTTTATTTTTTTTAATTATTTTAGAAATATAATTAAGTATTATAAAAAATCTATAGTTAAAATAAATTTGCAAGTTTATTTTTAAAATATTATATTAATCTAATATATAACTAAATTATCTGATATAAAAAAATATTTTATATTATAAATAACTTTTATAAATAGTTAGTTCGAAGAAATAAAAAAGATTTAAACCAAATATATTTATAATAATAATAAAATTAAATATTATATACTATAGCTTATTTAATTTTAAATTAATAAATATATTAGCTAATTTATTTAAAATATAATGTATTATATTTATAATATTTAAATAAATAATATATTTAACTAAATTATTTATATATAAAATTATTTTAATTTTTGCTTAAGAACCGGTATAATTAGACTAATTAAAATTATAATATTTAGTATATTTTTTAAACAGCTTAATCAGTAATAGTATAATAAAAAAATCTTATTTATATTATAAAAAAAACTAATATCTATAATAATTCTAGATTTTATTAAAAATAATTCTAAGAAAATTATTAATCTTAAGATACTTGGAATACTATTAATAATAAAAATTCTTAAAATAATAGATTAAATAACTAAATATTATTCTATGAGAATTAGAATAACTAATATAAAAACTGTAATATTCTTTTTTAGTAATCTTAACAGTCTAACTATTAGTTATATTAATAAAATAATTAGATATACTAATAACTATATTAATAAAAGCTATATTAGCAAAACTATAATAATTAAATTATATAATAATAGAACTAGTATTTTTATTAATTATTTCTATATTTATCTCCGAATATAAATATAAATATAAATAACTAATAGTTGTAGAATTAATTATATTAATTCTAGAATTAAATATAAGATTAGTACAGTTAAACTATAAATAATTAATTCTAAAATACTTATCAGAATAATGAAAATAATTATAATTATTAAAATATATATATTATTATTATAAATTCTATTTTATCTAAATTTTAAAAATATTTTAAATCTTAATATCAGTATGATAATTTTATTAATATAACTATATTTTTTTGTATAAGCCTATTTATATAAAATAATCTATAGAATATTTTAAAAAATATCTACTAGTTAGATTTATTAAAAAATATCTAATAATATAATATATAATAAACTATTTTTTAATAATATTTATACAGTCTAAATTATTATAAATAATTTTATTAATAAATATTTTATTTTATTATTTTTAGAAGCAGTATTTTTTAAATATATAAATAAATATCTGAATATCTTATCTAACTGTTTTATATTTTTTATTCTAACTAATAATTCTTTAGTTTTTTATAATAATTATAGTTAGACTTTTCTATTTAATAATATATTGTATAAGTATTTTTCTTATAATATAATAAATATTATATTTGTTATTCCTCTTATTTATATAACTAATATAATTTTTATTATTAAATTTAATTATTTTAAAAAAAATATTAAATATTCGGAGTATTTTTATATATATAGTATTTTGTAACTATACTTACTAGTTTAAATAATCTTTATTTATATATTCTAGTTTGTTTTAATATTAACTATTTATTAATTATAATTAATATTAAGCTTGGTAGATTAATTCCCGATATTATAATTAAATCTATTAAAGTATTTTTAAAAGTTACTAATATTAGTTTTATATATTAAGTTAAAAAGTTAATTATTTCTAAAATCTATTTTTTATATAAAGTTAAGAATAATATTTTTTTAATTAAATATATTCCGACTAATACTCTTTTATTTATTTATATTATAATTAAAATATATTTAGTTGAGAACTTGTATCCGAATTTATTTATTAAAACTAATATAATTAATTAAAAAAATATAATTATTGATTATAAAAATTATACTATTATTATTTATAGTTATAAAAATTTTATATTTTTTATTTAAATAATAGTAAAATCCGACTATATTAATACTTTGGTATATACTATCTAATTTATTATTATTTTACTATACTTAAAAATATATATTTTAGTTAAAATATATATATATTAATTTTTTCTAGATACTAATTATGTTTTTGAACTAAAGAATAATATTAGTATATTACTATATATTTACTTAATACTAATTTTTTTTATTGAAATTATTAATAATATTAACAAGTATATTATTTTAAATAGATATACTTATATTGATATTCTTACTAATAATAATTATATAACCGTCTATATTACAGAAAAATATATTACTAAGTTTATAATATATATACTATTTTTTAATATAAATAAAGACATACTTTAACTGCAGCCTTTTGGCTTGCTTGCTTAATTTCTTGCATACTTTAACTACAGTTTTTTAGCTTACTTACTTAATTCCTTATATATTTTAATTATAGTTTTTTAATTTATTTGCTTAATCTCTTATATATTTTAACCACAGCTTTTTAGTTTATTTATTTAATTTTTATATATTTAACTGCAGCTTTTTATCTTACTTACTTAATTTTTTATATATTTTAACTATAATTTTTTAGTTTACTTATTTAATTTTTTATATATTCTAACTGTAGTTTTTTGGTTTGCTTACTTAATTTTTTATATATTTTAACTATAGTTTTTTAGTTTATTTATTTAATTTTTTATATATTTTAACTATAGTTTTTTAGCTTGCTTGCTTAAATTTTTATATATTTTGATTATAGTTTTTTAGTTTATTTACTTAATTTTTAATATGCTTTAACTATAGTTTTTTAGTTTATTTATTTAATTTTTTATATACTTTAACTGTAGCTTTTTATTAAAATAAGTAAAATTATAAATATCAATATAATTTTTTATTATTATATAATCTACTATTATATATTCTATTAATATTCTAAATATCTAAAAAAATTTAATACTAATATATAGATTTTTATATTTATAAATAAAAATAGTATTAATTCGAAAATTATATATACAGCTAGTATATTATTATAATTAATAATATAACTAATATATTATTTATTAATATATTCTATTATTAATTATATTATATAATACTAAACTAGCTGGTTAGTTTTAATTATAATTAAATAATAAAAGATTATATAACTACTAATCTTATTTACAGCTAAATATTTTATTTTTATATTAAATATATTAATATTATTTTTTTATTTAATTTTAATTTAAAGCCTAATATTATATTATATTTTTTATTATTTAATTTTATTTTTTAATATATTTTTTAATATTATTAAATTTTAATACTTTTAAGCTTACTACCGAATAATTATATAATATATAAAAAATTATTTTAAAATAAAGCTGCTAGTTTAATATATAATTATATTTATTAAATAAATTTATAAGATTATTAGCTAATTATATAATTAATTTATTTTTATAAAATAAATAAATTTATAAAATATAATTATAATATTATATTAGATAGTATTAACAATCTAATTTAATTCTTTTAAAAACCGGGTCAAGACAGTTTTATTAATTATTTTAAAAATAAAAAAATTGAAATAATAAAACTTTATATTATTTTTTATAATTTTATTTATTTTTAGCTAAATTTATATTATTAAATTTCTACTAGTAGTTTTTAATAATAATATTTTTCGAATATATCTGCAGTAAAGAAGTACTCTATTTTTATATAAAAACTAATATTTAAAAATTATTTAAAAAAAGATTTAAAATATTTTTATAAAAGCAGACAGTATTATAGTAATAATATAAATTTAAATAATAAAATATTTATATTTTAAAAATATTAATCTATATATTACAGTTCTGGATAATATTAAAAAACTAATTTATAATATTTTATACTAGCTAATCTTTTTAAAAAATATATATATATATAATAATTATAAATTATTAGTATATTATTTTATTTTATAATATTTTTGTAAACTAATTTCTACTATTTTAATTTAAAAAAAAAACTAGAAAAAAATTATAGAAGCTAATATAAAATAATTTAATAAAATTAACATATTATATATTAGCTGGTTTTAAAAACATTATAATATAAAAATTAAGTTTTTTTTAATATTTATTATTTTAAATTTATATATAGTTAATTGGTTTATCTACAGCCGGTTATATTTATAAAAATAGATATTAAATATAAAATCTAATATTATATTATTTAGTATAATTAATATTATTTTTTTAGATATATTTAATACTGCTGTAGTATTTTTATATATTATTTATTTTATATAAGAAATTATAACTTATATTAATATTAGATTTATAATATTCTAAATATTTATTAATATTATTTTTATTAAAAAAAACTATTTAATTATTTACTAAATTAATCTAAAATAAATAAAAGAAAATTAAAATAATATATTATTATAAAGCCCGGTTTTTTTCTGAGTTATATACTAATAATATAGCTATTATTAATATATTATAATATCTAATTAATATTAAATTAAATATAAAAAAATCTAAATTAATATTATTAAATATACTATGAATTATATTTTAAAAAATATATAAATTCTAGTTAATATATCTAGCTAAAATATATTAATATAAAAGATCTATATTATAATTTTTAAATCTAATTATTTTATTTATTATTAGACTATTTTTAGTTTATTTTATAATATTATAGTTAATATGTTTATTAATATTAGTACTTATAATTTTTATTTTATTTAATAAAAAATATTTATACAGCTGTTTAAAAAAGATTATTATAATAAATATAATATTTAATATAATAATTTTTTTTATAATAGTTTCTATTAGTATTTATACTATTATTTTTATTTTTTAATATATAAAAGATTTTATTATTTTACTAAAAATTTAATTAATTAATTTATTATACTAATATTAATATGTTTATTATTAAATATAATAAAACTAATAATTATATTAACTTTTTTAAAAATATTTATAAATTTATTAATCTGAATTTATTATTTAAAAAATTTAATATAAAAATTATTTATTAAAATATCTATAGCTATTAATTAATATTTTAGTAATAATAAAAAATTTAGATACTAATATTAAAAAAATATTTAATTATTATTATAATATTTTTATAATATTATTAAGTCTAATAATATTACTACTATTAGTATTCTAATTACTAAAAATTAAAAAGCTAAATATAAATATAATAAAATCGTTAAAAATAATATTAAAAATATTTATAATTAAAATATACTAAAATAATTATAATTAGAAATAAAGTAGTTAAGTATAATAGCAAGCTTATTAAAAATATTATTAAATTCTAATAATAATAATCTTTTTATTTTTTAACCCGATTAAAAATATATTTTTAAAATTATTTTTTTTAATAATTTATTTCTGTAGAAATAGTTATATATTAAGAATTTTTTAATATAATATATATCAATTAATTAATCTATTTATAATAGTTTTATTAAAAAATATTTATATATAAAATTATAATATACTTATTTTATAAAAGCTATAAATTTTAATATATATTAATACTATCTATTATTTTCTAAAAATGAAAAAAAATTATATATTAGTTTAGCTATTTTTCTTACAGCTATTATATTTAAAAATATATATTTCTATTTAAAAGGATTTTTAATAAATCTTTTTTATTGTAATAAATATATTATATTAATATATATTTATTTAAGTCTAGTTAAAAACAAATTATTAGTACTAGTAATATATAGTATTTATAATTCTTTAAAAATATAAAATAATTTTAGAATAATAATTTTTATTATAATAATAATAGTTATAGAAAAGATTTAAGCTAAAAAACTTAATATTTAATAATTAATAATTTTAATATTTATAATTTTTTATAGATAAAAAATTATTTAATTTATAATTTATAGTTTAATACTAAATATATAAAATAATTAAAAACTTTAATTATATAATAATTTCGAAAAATTATTATTTTAATAAATATAATTATTTGGCTGGTTTAAACTAATAGTTAGTTTTAATTAATTAGTTTATTAATTAATTAGTTAATTAATTAATTAATTAATCTATTAACTAATTAATTCAAATCTATTATATTATAATAAGTTAAATATTTATAAGTTTTATAATAATAGATCTAAATTATAAATATTTTAAAGAATATTCTAAAAATATTAAAAAACTATTATAATATTATTATTAATTTTTATTTTATTTTTTAAAAATACTAAGAATAAGTTTATTATATTAAAATATTAAACTATTTTTTAAACATTTTTAATTATTTATTTATTAAAATTAAATTTAATATATAGTTATAGTAGAAGTATTTATATTTTTTATACAATTAAAAAATAATAAAGATTATTAAATTTATTATTATAATTATTTTTTTTTATATTTAGTAAATAATATTTTATATTAACTACTATTATTAATAGTTTTATTAATAAATTAGTAAACTAGATTATTAAAAATATTAAAATATTTAATTTTTAATTATAAATTATTTTATATTTTAAAAGTAGTTATAATTTAATATACTACTACCTGCAGAAAACTATATAAATATAAAAATAAAAAATTATTAATTTTTAATAAATTTATTATTATATTTTTAAAATTTAAATATTAGAATACCGGTACACAGTTTAAATAATAAAAAAATAAATTATTTATTTTTATTATAAGATTTATTAAGATTATATAAAAAAACTTAATAATAATCTATATAAAATATAAAATTTAATAAAATAAAATAAAAACTGTTTATTATATCTAATATATATATTTCTAATAAAAAAAATAATATTATTTATTATTTTTTAAAAATTAAAATTAAAATATTATTTAATAATTTCTTTCTAAGATTCTTTCTAGCAGATTTTATTAATATTATTAATTATATTTATTTAAAGAAAATAAAATAGTTTTTTATTACTATTATTAAAATAATAAAAACTATTTATTAATTAATATTTAATAAGATTTTTAAATTTAATAATACTTTTAATTAAATATTATAAATAATTATAGCTGTTAGAATTTTTAGACTAATTCTTCTATTAATAAAATTATTTAATTATTATATAAAATAAAAATATTATTTTTAATATTTTTAAAAATTAACTATTATTATTTTTTATAAATCTGGTAAAAATAATTATAAAATATTTAAAATATACCAGCTAATTATTCTATTTAATATTTTAAAAAAATTCTAAAAAATATAATTATTATTTAATTAAACTATTTGATAAAAATATATTTATTATTTTTAAAAAACTATTTTAGCGGCTGCTGCAGCCGGAATATTAAAATAATATTTTATATAATAATTGAAATTATTATTATAATTTAAAAAAAAATTATATTAATTTTATATTTATATATTTTTAATATTTTTAATAATATTAGCTATCTAAAAATATTATATAATTTTTATAAATATTATATTCTAAAAATAATTATTTATTAAATTAAGTTTTTTTTCTTAAAATAATATATTATTTTAATAATGTCTAAATATATCTGCTTTCGGAAATAAATTAATATAAAGATTTTTTAAAACTTATTTCTATTTTTAATTCTTTATATTTTTATAATATAGATTTTATTATAAGATTATAGAAAATATTAGTTATATTAATAATACTACTACTATTATAATAAAAAATAATAAAAAAAAAATTATACTATATTAAACTAAAAATTTTAGTTTATTTAGAAAATATAGTTTATTATATATATATTAATATTCATATTTTTAAAATTTTATTTTATTTATTATTATTATTTTAAATTATTAAAATTAATAAAAAAAGTTTTTATATCTATTATTAAACTAGCTATAAAATCTATTATATTAATTATTTTAAATTTAAAAAATAATTAATATACTAATATAAATCTTATTAAAACTAGTTTTAATAAAAAATAATCTTCGGACTTATTAGTTAGATTTATAACTAAATATTAACCAGTTAGATTTATTTTAAAATCTATAATATCTACTATATTAGATTTTAGATAAAAAAAACTAATTAAAAAAAATATTATATCTAATTTCTTAAAATATTATTTAATAAATATTTTATATTTAATATTTTTTTTAGTATATAGAAACTTATATTTTAAAAATCTTATAAACTGTTAAAACTTTAAAAAAATCTAACTAAAAACTTATTTATATTAAATAATTTCTTTATATTATTTATATAATTTTTATAATAATATATATTATATTAATTTGATATATTTTCTAAATCTATATTTATATTAAATAATATAATTAAGAAATCTATATATTTAATAAAATTTAATATTATATAAATAAAATTATATCTAAAAACTTTTATTTAATAAATATTAATATTTTTAATATGAAATTTTAGTTTTTTTTTATTTTAAAATATTTTTATTAAATTTATATATAAATTCTTCTTCGACTAGTTATTTTTTTTATTATATATTTATTTTATTAACTAGTAAATATTTTATTATAATCTGGTTTTTTAATTATTATTAGAATTTATAGAAAAAGTCTAAAGCTTAATATTAATATTAAACTTATTATAATAAAATAAAATTTTTTTTAATTTTTTTATAATAGTATTTTCTAAAAATAATAATTAATATTATTAAAAAAAATATTTATAATATATTTTATTTATATAATTATAGCTCTAACTATTATAAGAATTTATATTAATAAATTAAAATTATTAATTAATATTAATTAAATAAAATAAATTAATATTATTATTATAATTTTTAATCTTTTAATAATTTTTATAATTTATATAAAAATAAAATAGAAATATATAATATTAATAATAAAACTAACTAATATTATTTATATTTTTTAAATAATAAAAAATAATTTAATTTTCTAAAAATCTTTAAAAATATATACTAATAACTAAAATATCTTTTAAATATTAAAAAACCCGGGACTTTTATTAGAATAATATTTAATAAAAAGAATTATTAATTTAATTAATTAAAAATACCAGCTCGATATTAATATTAATATTTTTAAAACTAAAAATATTCTTTTTTTTAAATATTTATATATATAAATATTTTAAAAAATAAATATACTAATAAAATAGCTAAACAGATTATGTAAAAAAAAAAAAACTAATTTTTATAATCTACTACTATAAATTTAAAATAAAATAAGAATAGTTTTAAAATTTTTTTAAAAATTTAAATTAAAATAATTAATAACTAGATTTAACAGATACACTAATAATAATTAATATATAATTTTTTTAATAGTAAATATTAGAACAAAAAAAATTAATAATTTTTAATAATATAATAATTAAATTATTTCTAAAAAATAATTTTATTTTAAGTTTATATAAATAAAATAGACTTTAACAGCTTTTTTATTTTTATTAAATAAATAAATAATTCGGACTATTTTTATAAAAAAATTTTAAAAACTATATATTATATTTTTTTAAACTATTTTTACTAAAGAACTTTTTAAAAAATAAATAAAAATTCTGATTTTTTATAAATATTAGTAGAAATATTTATTAAATTATAATAAATAAAATAAATAGTTATATTTTTATTGATAATTAACTAGTTGTTTTATTTATTATTAATAATATTAATAGTAATACTAGTACCGAAAATAAATCTAAAATAAAGTTTTTAATAAAATAAATATATTATAATTTTTAAAAACTTGGTATATACTAGAAAATATTTTAATAATTTTTACTAATTATTAATATTTTATTAATTATTTTTTTAATTAATTATTTAATTTAATAATTAATAATATCTGCTAGTTTATAAAAAATATAATTAATTAATAATTATCTTATTAATAAAACTAAAAATTAATTATTAATATTTTTTATATTAGTCTAAGATAATAACAGCCGGTAATAAAACTAGTTTACTAAAAAAATTATAAACTAATAAAAAATATTATATATAACTAATTTAGTATAGGTTTTTAGATTTACTAATAAAATATAATAAATAAAAACAGACAGAAAATATAATAAAAAATTAAAAAAACTAGTTAATAGCTTTAAGTAAGAAAAATTAAAAAAATAAAAAAACTAATTAATAGTCTTAGATAATATTTTTTATATAAAATTATTTTACTATATAAATTAGTCTATATATATATAAACTAAAAATAAAAAAACCAGCGGGTATATATAAAACTTATTAATATAATTAAAACTACCTACTAGTTAAAATAAAAAAAATAAAAAAATTCTGTTTATATATAGTCTGCTAGTATTTTTAGCTATTTAGATATGACTCTATATAGGGCTGTATCTGAGTATAATAGATATAATTAATCAATCAATCAATAGTATAAATAAATAGTCTTTTTATAATTATTATTTTTATATATTTTAAGAAACTAAGAAATACTAAGAGACGGACTTTATATGTTAATATTATATTTATATAGTTAAAATTCTTATATTTATTACAAAAATAGCTAAAATATTAAGACTAAAAATATTAAATATAAAAATAAATATAATATAGATAATTAGTTAAAAAATAATATATCTAATAATTCTAAAAATAATAATAATAATTTATATAAATATTCGAATATTTATTCTTAAACTCTTTTAAAAGTTAATATTAATAATAATATAATTTATCTATCTAACAGTATTATTATTTATAACAAAAAATATATATTCAAAAATTTAACAATATTCTTATAAAATATAATATCTAGATATATCTAAATAGTATAAATATTAGTATAATAAATATTCTTAAAAATATTAAATATTAATTTTAATAAAAAAGTTTAATAAGATTTTTAAATCTTATATCTACTGCTTCCTATAAGCTGATAAAAACATTATTAATAACATATTTAATCTATTATATAAAGCTAAAAAAATATTTTATATTACTAATTATGTACTATCTATATATTTAGTATTTATTATATAAAAAGCTATTAATAGTATTTATAAAAAATATATAATTATTAATTTAAAAACTATAAATTATTTTAATAAATCCGATTTTTATCTAATTTTTATATAAAATAAAATATTTTAGATAGTTTATAACTGTTTGTATATCTCTATTTTTGATATAGTTAGTTATTTTAATTAAAGATTTATATATTAAAACTATTAAAATTATCTTATCATTACATAGTAAAAATAAGAACTTTTCTATATTATAATAATAGACTATATTAATTTTATTTTCTTTATTTAAAAATAAATAGATTTATATTTAAAGTCTTATTATATATTTACTTAGATATATTAATAATATTATTATTATATTTTATATATTAGAAAAATATTTTAAATATTTTAATCTAATATTTTAATATTTTAAAAATATAAATCTTAAATTTAAGCTTATAAAAGTTTATATTAATTTTTTCTTTATTATTCTTCTAGAATAATATATTAATTTTTTTAATTTAACTACTTCTAAGTATAAGATTAAGATTATTTCTATTTTTTTATTTTTATTAATTATTGCTAAATTAGAATATTTTCTTAGTTTTATAGATTAATTATAATATGATATTAACTACTCTATATAAAAAGTTATTTTTTTAAGACCGAAAAATATAAATACTTAAGCTTTATCTAAAAATAATTAGTTTAAATAATTATACTCAATAAAAATTTATATTAAAAATATTAATTATAAATCTTATATTTAAAATATTTTGAAGTATTCTGTTTTTTATAAGATAAATTTTTTGATTCTAAATATCTAATATATTTTAATCTAAATAAATAAATGTATATTAATCTTAATACTAGTTATAAAAAATAAATATTATAATATATTATATTAAATCTAAATTAGAATAAATTTATATTAATATTTTAAAATTCTTTATATAAACTATAGTAAAATCTGTTTTTTTTATATATATTAATTATACTAGAAAAAATCTATTAGCTTATAGAACTTAAAGTTCTATATTTAATATAAATATTTTAGAAATTGTATTATTTTATGAAATCAGTTTTTTAAAAATTTTTTATTATTATATATATTAATTATATAAATACTATTAATATTAGTAAGTAGACGATATTTAATACTATTATTTTTAACTACTTAAATTTTTATTTTATATATATATTTTAATTTATTTAAAAGTATAATCTTTAAGTTTTTTATTATTTAAATAAATTAAATACTATAGTAAATGCTTTTTTAAAATTATTATAAAAAAATATTACATACTATTTCTTTTGTCTTAAACAAATAACAGACTATTATTTATAATTTAAAAGATACTTCAGCTAATTTATTTAATATCTATATTACTTATTCTAATATTATTTATTCTGATATTACTTATTTTATATATACTATTAAGATTAGTAATAAATTTAAATATTAAATTATAAATAGTTATACTAAAGACTTTAAAATAAAAAAAAATTATAACTTTTTTTAAATCTGATTCTAATATCTGTTTTTTATATTTTATTTAAAACAGACTTTTATATATAAAAAATATATATTTTATAATCTAAATATTAATAAAACTATTATTAATCCTACTAAAAATAAAATATCCAAAATCTTAAATATTTAAATAAATAAATATAAATATATTAAATTAGTTGCTGCAGACAGCAACTATCTATTTCTAAAAAAAATATAAATATATTTATTTTATTTAATTATTTAAAATATTTTTAAAATTATTTATAATAATAATAACTATTAGTTATTTAATAAATATACTCCGGAAGTTAATAGTTTCTCTATCTTCTAAAATCAAAAATAATTATATAATTATATTAATTAATATTTTAAATATAATAAAAATAAGCTTTATTATAATAAGCTATATAGTTTTTTATAATTAATTTTTTAACTACTTTATTTTATACTATTATAATAAATCTTTTTATATTATTTTTTACTATTAATATATTCGACTTTCTTTTTATTATTATTAACAAATTTACTAAATATCTTAGTCTAATTTTCGGAAAATTAATATAGAAGTTAAAATATTAGAAAGTCGAGTTAATCTAATATATATAAAAATATAATTAAAAAGTTTTTTATTTTTTTATATCCAACTATAATTCTTGATTTATATTAATTAATATTAAATAGTTTTATAGTACTGTATTCTATCTTTAAACAGATAATTAATCAGAATAAATAATCTAAATTATTAAAATTATGTTAAAATATATAATTATTTAAAATTATTTATAGCTTTTAATATTACTATTTATTATTTTTATTATTTATTTATTTTCTTCGGCTGTAATTAGAGAAATATTTTATAAGCTATTATTTAGTATTTTATTATATTAATTCTAGTACTTAATAAAAATAATATCAAGAAAAACTATTTTAGAATAAACTATTTATATTATTCTAAATATTTCTAATATTATTATTTTTAAAGATATTTTTAAAGTTATTTTAAATAAATATATTTTTATTATTAATAAACATTTTTTAATTATTCTAATTAAACTATTTAATAAATTATTTTTATATTTTTATAGTTTGTCTGTTTATTCGACTAAATATTTTTTATATATTAAAATTATTATTTTATTTATAAAAGTAGATATTTTTTTAAAAGATTATCTATATTTAAAATATACTATTATTTATATTAAAAATATGTAAAACTTTTTATTTTAGTTTAATATAAAAAAGGCTTTTAAATATACCGCTATATATATAAAATATATATATAATTATTATTATAAGTCTATATTTTTTACTTTTAGTAATAAAATATATTTATATTTATACTAAAAATATATTATATTATTTAGTTTTATAATTAAGAAAAAATTAAATTACTAATATATTAGCTTTTTTTTATTATTATATATATCAGCTGCTATATATACTATTTTATATTTTTTAATTTCTAAAATATATATTTTATTATTTCTGTTACTTAACTCGAACTAGTATATAATATTAATAATTTTAATTTATTTAGCTGTATATTAAATAAGTCTTCGAAAATCTAAACTAAAAACTATTTTAAAAATTTCTATTAAATTAAGTTTATTTTAATAAGGTATACTATTTTCCGCGGAAAATATTATATTTTTATTTTATAGTATTTTATTTACTAGAAAAAGTATAGTTTAGAAAATAATACATAAATATACTTATCTAATATTAATATTTTTAATCTTATTTATATATTTAACTATCTTAAATAATTACGATATTAATATATTTATAATTTATTTATTTGTTTTTATTTATTTACTTTATTTTTTTTCTATTTTAAAATATATTACTGTTTTATATATTTATTTTAATTAATAATTTATATTTTATACATTACTGTTTTTATTATCTTATTTTTAGTATATATTATTCTTTATATAGGTATTTATTTCTTTATATATATAATTAATAATAAGAATATTTCTATTTTAATATCCGGTATATATTACTGTTTATTTATTTATTTATAATAATATTCTGCTGTTTATTTATATAGCCGTCTTTTTTACTATTCGAATAGTAGAATTTTAAAACTGTTAGTTTCTTCTATTCTTTGTTATTTCTAATAATTATAATTATATTAATTAATTATATCAAACTTCATGCATAAGAAATATATTTTTAATAAATATATATATTATTATAAACAAGATTTTATATATATAAAATATTTAGTTTATTAGTTTCAATATAGTTTAAAATATAATTAGTAAATATATAAATGTAATTTTAATTTATCTAAGTTTATTTATATTTTTGAAAATAGTATTAACTAACTGCTTATATTCTATCTTTTATCTTATTAAAATTATCTTTCATTTTGATATTCTTTATTTTTATTAAGTTCTGTATATTTTTCTATATTTTATATTTTATATTTTGTATTTTTATCGACTTTATATATTTCTGTCTATATATATATAGTATCGAGAATAATATATCTTTTCGGTAGAAGCAACTATAACTATTATTTTTTAGTATTTAATATATCAAAATCTTTATATTTTTTATATTACTGTTTATAGTATTAGTATCTACGGTTTATTATAGATATTATATTTAGTTTTCCGGCCTTTTAGGTCTTTTATTAAATAAACAACTTCTATATATTTACTCTTTGTTATTAACGGTTTATTTATAATTCTGAATTTTGAATTTAAAATTTTATATATATTAATATTTATGGTCTACTATTTATACATAATTAGATTAATATTTATTATTTTATTCTTTTTATAAATTATATTTTTTATTATTATTAGATCTTTTTTAAAAACTGCAGTAAGATTTATAACAAGTTTATTATTATATAAAACTATTTTAAAGATTAATTAAATATTAATATTAAATATATCTATAGTAATATAATATGAAAATATTAATTATTTATAATTTGCTATTAGACATAAAATATTATTTAAAATCTAGTTTTATATTATTATTCTAATCTTAATTTAGTTACTCAAATTAAAAATAAATATTTTATTAAGTTTTATATTTCTTTTATAACTAATAACTAACTATTTTATTACTTTTAGAACTATATTAATTTCATAATAAATTATATTTAGAATCAGCTTATATATAATTTTATTAATAAATTATTTTATACGGTTTTATACAATATATAATTTAATATTCTTTATTAAAAAACCTTTAGCTGCTGCAGCTAATATTTTATTTTTAAAAAAATTTATAATAAATTAAAAAACTATATATGAAAAAATATTTTATAAATTATTTTAAATTAATTTATAAAATATATAATATAAAGACTTGTTAAAATATATATATATAATATTTTTTTAAGGAAAAACTAATTTTTTAAATATTTATAATAATTTTGTATATAATTCTAATTTTATATATAGTAGTATTTTTAATTTAAAAAATATTTTAAAAAAATATATACTACTAGTTTTTATTTATTATATTTTTTAATATTACAAATTATTATAAATAAAGTTTTTTAGTATTTTAATTTCAAATTAGAATATTAATAATATAATTTTGACTAGCTTATTAAATATAAATAAATAAAAATATTATTTTTATTAAATATTACAAACACTATTATATATAATATATTTTTTTAATATGTTTAATATAACCCGGTTATTTTGAAAATATATAGACTAAAATTATAAAAAAATTAAATGTATAAAAACAGAAGATATATGTATATAAATATAAAGAATATAAGAAATCAGATATATAAAAACAGAAAGTATGTATATAAAAGCAGAAAAGAGAAGAAATATAGAAATCAGAAATAGAAAAAACTCGGCTATAAATACTCAAAAATACAAATACATAAAGAGAAAAATAAACCGAAAAGTATATAAAATAATAAAATAATAAATGTATTATTATTATAAATTAAATATATTATCTAAATTCTCTTAGTAGACCTGCTATATTGATATTTATCTTATTAATCTATTTATTTTTTTAAGATTATATTCTATAAATCGGACTAGATATTTAGTTATTTTAGAACTATTTTTCCTAAACCAACTACGCGCTGGATTATAAAAATATACTTATTTTTATACTTATTTGTATTTTTATATCTTTTTGTATTAAAGATAATTTAATACATTAATGATTATATAAATAATCGGTTTTAGAGACTTATTCGAGCTGTATTATAAAAATAATTTAATAAATCTATTAATTTTAAAGAATTTCTAGATTATATATAAATCTTTCTATTTATTAAGGATTTATAGTAGAGCTATATATTAATAGTTTAGCTTATTCTTAATTATTTTTAGTATATCTTTATTTATTAAAAGATTATATTTTCTATAGAATTAAAAATAGATTTTATTATTTATATTCAATTCTATAAATTAATAACAAGTATTATAAATTTATTTCATATAAATAGCTGCAAATTTATATATCTTTTCTATATCTAAATATAGTTTAGAATCTTAATTTTTAAATAATTATTTAGTTTAAAATTATAAATTAGTAAGTAATATATTGTATATAAATATTCATAAATTTATCTTTATAACTATATTATTAAAACTATTAATGTAACCAATTATTTAAATCAAAATTCTATTTATTAAATATAATAATATTAAATATATATATATTTTAATATAAGTTTAATTACCTGATTTACTTCTTCTATCTGTCTGTTTATTTATAAATAATATACTATTAAACAATACTAGATAATATTTAATTTTCTGAATATACTAGTTTAAAAAGTGGTGAGGAATTATATATTATAATCAGATATAAAAATATAAAATAAACTTTTATTACATTTTTAAAGATATAAAACTAATTAAAATTTCTATAGAAATATATCCCATTTAATATAATCAGATATTAAATTAATTCTTTTTATAAACTTGTTTATGAATATTGTAAACTAATTATATTTATGTTAAAATATTATATTTTTAAATATTATATATTTATACGTAACTGAAGATAAACTTTATAATAAACATAATTATTATTATATAAAAAAATAACTAATAATATAATTAGCTAAAAAAATTAAATAGTTTATATTTATATATATAATTATATAAACAGTACAAGTAGTAGTATTTATTATTATTTAATAATATATAGTTTTAGTATAATATAAGATTTTTAAGTATTTTGGAATATTTATTAATATTTATTATTATTATATATTATATAAAAGAATTACTAGATAAAAAATAAAATATATATAGTTATAGTTTTTAGTATATTTATACTAATACTATAATATATTTAAATATATATAATGGATTATTGCTAAAACTATATAAAAATATTATCTTAAAGTCTTTTTATAGAATCTAAATAAGATATACAGTTCTAGTATTCTTGAAATATATTATATAAATATAGTTTATAAAATTATTTAAAAATATTTAATTATTAAGCTAATATATTCTTATATTCTATAATAGTAGATAAGATTTTATAAAAATAAACTTAATATTTTATTTTTTTAAATAATTACTATCTCAGTTTTAAAAAAGTATTGAAATTAAAGAATATATATAATATATTTTTAGCTAAAAAACAAAATAATATATCTACTAGATTATTTATTTTTTTAAATTTATAATAAACTTAAAAATAGTACTTTTATATAAACTAAAATATTTAAATAAAATAAAGATTAAGGTATTCTAATATTACTACATTAGATATTAGTTTTAAACAAGTTTTATAATATTTATATAGTCTTTATAAATTATTCTTAATATATATATAAGTTTAAAATAATATTCATTTTATAAATTATTTGTATAAAATAAATTACCTTAATTTTTATTAGTTAATAATTATGCTTATAAACTATAAATAGTCTATTAAAAATAGAATTAATTATATTGAAATATATAAAAACAACTTTAATAATTTAGAAAACTTATTATAGTTAATATAATAAAATATAATATTATATTTTTTATAAGATTATTCAAATTAAAATATGATTATTATTCGGGTCGTAAATATTCTAGTACTTTATTTATATTTTTATTAGATTTTATTTCAAAATCTTTTAAAAACTAGCAGCTCTTTAAATATTTATATTTATATAATATTATTAAATATATTTTTTAGCTTTAATTGTTTTAGCTTAACAAACTCTTTAAAAATATTATTTTTTTATTTTAAAATAGTTATATATGTATAGTATATTATAGTATTTTATATTTTAAATAATTTATAATCCTAAAATAATATTCTAAAACTAATAGCATAACAAAAAATAGAAGAAAATCAGATTATTACTAGTTTTTTTTAAAGTAAATAAACTAAAACTATTAATTTATTAGTTTACTAGTTATATTAATAAAAATATTATAAAAGCTTTAGTAGGCTTGAACTTAATATTTATTTTTTTAAAATATCTAAATACTTAATCTAAACAATTAATATATTTATTATAACTAATTAATATAATAATCAGATTATTAATATATATTTTATAAAAAACATAAAGCTTCTTAAAATTTAAATCTATTTATTTTTAGATATATAGTATTAGATTAATAAATTCTATAATTATACTATAAAATATATTTTATGTTTAATATATAATAACAGTAGGATAGTAATAATATATATATTTAATAAATTACTAGTAAAGATATTTATGAATATTAAGTATTATAATATAGATACAGCCTCCTATTAATTGAATAAGATTACTTTATAATAAAACTAGATAAAAATCTAGTATAATCTTTTTATTAATTTTTTATAAATTAATTACTATATATTTTTTTACTATTTTTATACAAGTAATAAGATAGACTACTATTTTCTAAATTATAAATATTAGATATATCGTAAAAGTATAGCTTTTAATAAAAGTATTTTTTTAAATATATAAAAAATAAAATATTCTATTAATAATTTTCTAATTCTACTTAATAATTTAAACAGCTTAGTATTCTTTTTATGAATATTTTTAGCTATTAATTTTTAAATATATTTATTATTCTAATATTAGATTTATCTAACTTAGTTTAGAATATATATTTCTTAATTATTTTTATAAAATAATAAATAGTTTTAGAATTTTTATTATAAATAATTTAGTCTGTTAGCAGTATAATAATATTCTTTAAAACTAAATACAAAAACTTATAGTTTTTAACTAGTTATTTTTATTTTTATTTTTTAACATATTTTTATTATTTATGTTACTCTTCTTATACTTCTTATTTTAATATTATCAATATTATTATTTTTTTTACTCAAAAAATTAGTTTTTTTAATTAAGGTCTTTCTATTATTTCTAAAATCAGTAGGATATACTAATTATCTTTTAATATAAATTTAGTATATATTTTTTAATAAAAAGCATATAAAATATTACTGCTAATATTTATTAAAACTAATTAATTTAATATATTCTAAATTTCTTATATAATACAATAATTATTTTAAATTATATTTATTAAAGTAGTAAAACAGTTCTACTATATAATTCTTTATTTTATATATTATAATATATTTATTATCTAAAACTGTTTCTAATCTGATATTTCTAACTATCATTATATTATATAAAATTTAATTCATAATTTACATAAGAATAATATCTAACTTGATTAAATGTATAGTCTATATTTTCTAATAGTTCTATTTTTATAGAGATAAATATATATATTATATTATATACTAGTATTATAATATACTTAATTAAATGAATTAATATACTAATCTATTTTTTAGTTTATATTTTAATATTATTTAATATATTTTTATAATTTTTTAAATATATCATCTAATAGTAATAGTTAAATAGAATATTTTTATAACTAATTATATTAATATTTATAAGTATATTTACTTTAAACTTAGAATTATTTATAATAAATATTTCTTATAATAATACAGCTATATTAATATTTAATATTAAGTAGTTTAATTAAAAAACTAATATTCATTTTTATAAATAATATAATATCTAAAAATATTAATAATGGGTTTTTTAGTAGAATATCTACTATTTTAATTATTATATTATTATTTTTATATATTAGATTATAGGTTTAAACAGATTCTATCTATAATAAACTAGAATTTTATATTTTTATATATTCTATTACTAAGTAGAAATCTTTTTATAGTTTTATAGAGTTTAGTAGCTCGGTTTTTGTATTTTTGATTATTATATAAGAAATATATCAATATAGTTTCTTATAAGATATAAAAATAATATAATAATAATTATAGATTATTATTAGTTTATTAGATTTATTATCAGAAGATAAAAAATAAAATATATATAATTATTTTTATTTTTATAATTATAATATTAATTCTCTATTACTATAATAATTACTATAATAAATATTAATCTAGTTTTTATAATACTTATATTTCTTATTATAGTTATAATATATATTCTTAAGCTTATTAGATATAGTAGAATTAATTAAAATTTAATTATTATTTTAAATAAAAATCTAATATATTTATTATAGTCTGCCTGTATAATTATAAGACTACTATTATTTATTATTTTTTATATTAAGATTTTTTAATTTTTACTTGAATCTAACAATAATTAGCTAGAAATAATTATTTAAAATATAAAAACTACTACTACAGCTATATTTATAAATTATTTTATTTTTATATATTTTATTTATTCTAAAAAATATCCATTATTAATCTAGTTATTAATATTTATATTTATATAAATAAATTAAAGCTTTTTAAAATTAAAATTATTATTATATTAGTTATAATTATATTCGAATATATAGAAATCTTTTAAAAAATAGTTATTATAATTATTATAATTATTTTTATATTAGTCTTTTTAATAACTTTAATAGTTATTCCGGTCTTAACAAATATTACTAAAATAATTTTAATATATATCTTTAAAATATTCTTAAAGAAATTATTTTTTAATAGTTATTATTATAATAATTATCTTTTAATATTAATATTTTTATTAGATATTTTATTTATTATTTAATTATTTTTACTAGAGAGATAGTTTATTATTTAAATAGTTAAAAAATTTAATTATAATAATAGTTTGTGTAAATAAATTAATACCGGTTATAAAATTAGAATAAAAATATATTTCTATTAATATTAACTAGTTATAGATATCATTAATATAACAAATCTTATAATTATATATAATATTTTAAATAAATATTTAAATAGATTTATTTTTATATATATTTATTTATTTATAGTTTATAGTAGCTTATAAATAAGTAAATATTTAAATAATATTAAGCTTAAATCTAATATAAAAGTTTGTAAGTATTTTAATTTTTTTAAATATATATATATATATATTATATTTATTAAATATAAGATATTAATCGAGGACTGTTTTTTATAAATAATTAGTAATACTAGCTTATACTATAGACTTTTAATATATATAAACTATATTTTTAATATAGTTAATAAAAAATGAATATTCTTAAAATATATAATATACTTTTATTATTTGTAATACCAGTCTATTTTTATACTAAAAAAATAATTAATATTCTTAAACTTTAAACTCTGGATATATTATATTGATAATTTGTTTATTTTTATATTAGTTCTGTTCTTTATATCTTACATATATTTTTTAATTATATTGATTATATTTCTATTTAAAGTTTTAAAAATATTAGTTTATATTTTTTAGTTTTATTATAATATTAGCAAGCTATAATTATAGCTAAGTTATATTATTTTACTTATTCTCTATTAGACTATTTTTTTATATTTTAGAATTAGTATTTTTTATATTAGTAGTTTTTATTTTAATATTTTAGAACTCTATCTTTGTAAAAACTAGATTAAAAAATATAAATAAATTAAGTAATAAAAATATAGAAGAATATAAATAAGTAGAAAAATCTAGTAAAAAATAAAAGAAAATATTTTTTAGATTACTATTTTTTAGACTGCTTGTTATTGTTTAACTATATAAAAAATAAATATTTGTTAAATAAGAAACAAGGTAATACGCTTTCTATAAATATTTTGGGTTTAGAAATAATTAGAAAAAAGAATATAAAGAAAAAAACTACGGAAAAAAAAGCTATAAAAAAATCTATAAAACTAAAAAATATTATAAGTATAAATAGTCAAATAAATAAAAGAATTTTATAAAAATATAATAGCTTAGATTGAATAGAAATATATAAAACTTATATAAATAATATTAATATTTCTAATATCTATTTTAATATCTATAAAATTAAACATCTTGATATCTTATTAAAATTCTTTTATAAAAAATCTATAGAAAGAAAAATATTAAGTTTTTTAATATTTAAGATCTTAATATAGAAATCTCTATAGTTATAGTTTTTAAAAGCTCTAATAATATATTAATCAATCTAGATCTTATATAACTAAATAATTTATTTAGATTAATAATAAATTCTAGCTGCTTAATTAACTAAAATATATATACTAATTTTAAAAATACAAATTTTATAAAATATTAAAATTTTTAAATAACTTTATTAAACATCAAACGATCGATATTATAGTTAAATAAATAAAAAATAATATTTATAGATTTTAATAATTTTAATATTTAAATAATATAAATTAGATAGTATATTATATTTTTATCCAGCTATTAAATATAGCAGCTGTTTAATATATTATAATATCTTATAATCTTATATTTAAATTCTATATATTTTAATATTTTTATATCTATATTTCTTTATATAAAAAAATAGTAATATTATAAAATAAAGATACAGATAGATATAATAGATATTAAGAATATTAAGAATATTTAAATATAGATTTAATATTAAAAAAAATAGTTAGATTTCTAATCTTTATATTATCTAAAAAGGCGCAAGCTCGGTAAAAAAAGATTAGTATTTAAAAAAATAATCTTTAATATTCTGAAAAAATATATTTGAAAAACCCAGACTTATATTAAGTATACTACTAACTTATTATTAATATACTAAACTAGAAGCTCCTAAAATATAAAAATATTAAAATAATATATTAGTATAGAATTTATATTTTTTTATATATAAAGTATAGAATATTAAATATAAATATAGTCAGATAAAAAGACAGAAGAAACAAATAAAAAAAAGTAAATTAAAAAAATAAAATAAAAGGAATGAAATAAAAAAAGTAAGATATAAAGATATTAATAATTATATATTAAGTTATATAATCTTCGACTTTAAGTTTAAAGTTTTATATATATTAATATCTATAGTCTATTATTAATATATAACTAGAGTAATATGTATTATTTTATTATTTTTATAAATTATACTTTTCATTATTACTTGGTTTTTTTAAGAACTGTAGTAATATTTATAATAAGTTTATTCTTATATACAATTATTTCAAATATTAATTAAATATTAATATTAAATATATTTATAATAATAATTTATTAAAATATCAATTACTTATAACTTACTATTAAAATTTAAATATTATTCAAAATCTGGTTTTATATTATTATATTAATTTTAATCTAATTATTAAAATTAAAAATATTTTGTTAAGTTCTATATTTGTGTTATAGCTAATAATTAATTATTTTATTATGTTTAGAATTATATTATTCTTATTATAAACTATTTTTAGAACCGGCTTGTATATAATCTTATTAATAAAATATTATATAAAATTTTATATAGTATATAATCTAATATTATTTACTAGGAAGTCTTTAGCTGCTGCTATTAATATTTTATTTTTAAGAGATTTATAATAAATTAAAAAATTATATATAGAAAAACTGCTTTATAAGCTATTTTAAATTAATATATAAAATATATAATATCAAAATCTATTAGATTATATATATAATATATTATTTTCATAAAAAACTAATTTTCTAAATATTCATAACTATTTTTTTATATAATTTCAATTCTATATCCGGCGGTATTTTTAATTTAAAAAAAACTATTTAAAATATTATTTATTACTGATCTTTATTTATTATATTTTTTTAATATTAAAAACTATTTTAGATAGAGTTTTTTTAGTATTCTAACTTTAAAAGAAATAGTAATATAGAATCTGACTAGTTTGTTAAATATAAATAAACTAAATATATTATTTTTTAAAATATTTAAATAATATTATATACAATATAGTCTTAATATTTATTTCAACTGCGGATAAGATACTTATATTTAATATTTTTAATATATTATCTTTTACTGTTACAAATAATATTTTTAATAATAAGTTAATAATTATAGATTTTTCAATTAGTGATAAATTATTTTTAATATTTTCAGCTACAAAGACTTTATTTTTGTAACTATTATATTATTTAATATATATATAAAAGTTATTTTATACTTTACTTAAATTACTATAGTCTTATATTACTAATATTAATAATAATCCGGATTTTTCTATCAATATTTTATTTAATTTTCTAATTAATAATGATTTTATTTATATTTTATTTTTTAATACTATAACTATACGGCTGATTCTAAATCTATTTTTAAATTTTTAAAAGTTTTTATAATAAAAAATTAATATTGTAGAATATAAGCTATATTATTGCTAGTTATATTAATATTATAATTAATATTAAAGTTTTTAAATAATATAATACTATTTATTATAAAATATAATAATAAATTAAATGAAATCCTTTTTATATTATTTTATACTTTTATAAATTCCGATATTTATCTTTTAAATAAATATAGGAAATTAAGTATAATAATATATATAAGTTTATTTTATTATTAAAAAGTTCTGCTAATATACCGGTAAGAATTATTAAATAAATAAAATCTATACTACTCTTATAAAAAATATTAATTTTAAGATTTTTATTAATTTTATTATTATATTCAGTTGGATATTATCTAGTTTTAATATTATAATAATCTTTTTTAATATGGAACTTTATAAATTAATATATATTAAACTACTAGAAAACTTTTAAAAAAATAATATATATAATATATTTATAAATTACTATATAAATTAAAGTAGATATTATATGATTAGTATAATATACTTTATAATTTTTTTATTAGAAATAATTTTAAATATATTTATATAAACTATTTTATATTTATTAGAAAGAATCTTTATATATTTATTTATATTAATAATATTTTAATTCTGGTACTAGATATCTCTATAATTAATATATTTAAAAATTTATTAAATAATTTTATTAAACTTATTAATAACAGTTTTTATATTTATTTTCTTAGTATTAATATTATATAAACTAATAATAATATACATTTTTTATAAAAGTTGTATATTAAAAAATATTTAAAAAATTTTTGTATATTAATATATAAAGCTTTTTTATATTATTTAAGTATAAAAATTCTTTATTTAAATATATACAAACTATCTAATCAGATAATATTAGTTTTTACTAAAAATATAATAATATTCTGATATAAATTATGTTTAATATATATCTTAATATTATAAATATAATTAATGAATTATTATTTTTTATAACTAATTTTAATAAATTTTATATTCAAATAATAAGTTTTGTGTGATATTACTTTATAAATTTATTAAATTATTATTTTTTTATAAATATAAAAACTCTGGTTTTATTATTTATTATAATATTAACTAAACTAGTTTTTATATTTTTAATGATATATTAATTTTTAATTATATTTTTTAGCTTATAAAAAGATTTAGTTTTAAATATTTAAAATAATAAATTATTATTATATTCTTTTCTACACAAAGTAAATATATTATTTAAACTATTATAATCTAAAGACTCTTTAATTTTAACTTTTATTTATTAAATTAGATATTGAGTATATTAAAATTATATTTATATTAATAATTAAGTCTATTATAATTTATACTAATAATTAATCTATTATTATTTTAGTTAAAAATTCTAAATTTTATATAAGAAGTAAATATATATTTACTAAATAATATTTTATATAATATAGAATATATAAATAAAAATGTATAGTTTATTTATATTAATATAATAAATTAAACAGCTGACAGTTTTATAAAATTCTTTAAATATTTTATTTATTTTTATTTTATTAAATAGCTTAATATAATAAATCTTATTTAATATTTTTATATTTATATTTTATTTATTTTTTGTTTTAAAAATCTAAGTAGTTTTATATTTTTTAATATATAATTCAATAGTAGTCTTTTTATTTATAAAAAATATAATAAATATTTAAAATTATATAATCTTAGATTTTATTATTTTTTTAGAAAAATAGTTATATAGTTATAGTTATTTTAATTAATTTATATATATATCTTTTATAAGAATTATAAAATAAATAAGCTAAATTTAATAATTACAAAAAATATAAAAAAAAAGAGACTTTTTACTAGTAAAACCAAAATCTAATATATAATAAATAAAAAGCTTAAAAAAATCTAAGCTAAAATAATTTGAAATAATACTACTATTTTTAAAAAATTAAAATAACTATTAAAACTAATTAAATTTATAAAATTTTTTAAAATATTATATTTTTAAATCTTATTCACCACAAAACCGGTTTATAAATAAATTTTAAGATTTTTATAATAATATATTAAATTTGAATTAAATTCTTTTTTAAGCTTTTCTATTATTTTATAATAAATAATAATATATTTTTTATCTTATTTTTAATACCGGTTGAATCTAAATAAAATTATAATTAATTGATTGATTGATTGATTATATCTATTATACTTAGATACAGCCCTATATAGAATTATATCTGAATAACTAAAAATACTAGTAGATTATATATAAATAGAATGTTTTTTTTTTATTTTAGCTAGTTGGTAGTTTTAGTTATACTAACTAGTTTTATATATATTAATTAGCTTTTTTATCTCTAATTTATATATATATAAACTGATTTATACAGCAGAATAATTTTCTATAAAAATATTATCTAAATTATTAACTAGTTTTTTTAATTTTTTTAATTCTTTTTATTTAAAACTATTAATTAGTTTTTCTAATTCTTCTATTATATTCCTAACTTATTTTTATCTATTATACTTTATTAATAAGCCCAAAACTTTATATTAAATTAATTATATATAATATTTTTTATTAGTTTATAGTTTTTTAAACTAATTAGTTTTATTATCGGCCGCTATTATTTTAGATTAATATAAATAGTATTAATAGCTGGTCTTTAATTTTATTAACTAAATAATTATTAGTTAACTATATTTTTTACAAATTAATAAATATTATTAATTACCGAGCGAAGTAATTAATTAGAAAAATAATTAATAAAATATTAATAATTAATAAATATTATTAAAATATTTTTTAAAATATACTAAATTTTTAAAAATTATAATAGATTTATTTTATTAAAGATTTTATATTAGATCTGTTTCTGGTATTAATACTACTATTAATATTATTAATAATAAATAAAACGGCCGGCTAGTTATTAATAAAAATATAACTATTTATTTTATTTATTATAACTTAGTAAATATTTTTATTAATATTTATAAAAAACTAGAATCTTTATCTACTTTTTAAAAGATTTTATAATAAAAATAGTTTAAAAAATATAATATATAATTTTTAGAATTTTTTTATAGAAGCAGTCCGAATTATTTATTTATTTAATAAAAATAAAAAAACTGTTAAAGTCTATTTTATTTATATAAATTTAAAATAAAACTATTTTTTAAAAATAATTTAATTTATTATATTATTAAAATTTTTAGTTTTCTTTAGCTCTAATATCTACTACTAAAAAAAAGTATTATATATTAATTATTATTAGTTTATCTATAAAGTCTATTTATTAATTATTTTAATCTAAATTTTTAAAAAAAAATTTAAAACTATTTTTATTTTATTTTAAATCTATAGTAATAAACTATAAAAACTAGTTTTTTTTTCTATTTTATAATCTATTTAGTTATTTTATTAATATATTTATTTTCTGAAATATTTATATATACAGATATTTAGAAAAAAATAATATTTTTAATTTTAAAAATATTAGTATTAACACCGAACTAGTATTTTTAATTAATTAAATTAATAATTTTTTTTATTAAATATTATTTTAATAAAAGCTCTAAATTTTTAATATTTAAAAAATATTCTAATTATTTGTATATATTTTTAGAAAACTTTAAAAAATTAAATTATTTTTTATTATTTAAAAAATAAAAATAATATTAGTTAGTTTTATTATTAGTACTATGTATTTCTATTTTATTTTTTTATAAACTATAAAGATTATTATAAAATTAAAAACTATAATAATAATATTAATTTATTTTATTAGATTAATATTACTTAATAATTTTAATTTATTAATATAAATTTTAATAATAGTTAGAATTATAATTATATAAATAAAATATATTATAATAACGTTTTTTTTAATAATATTAATTTTTATTTCTAAAAAATATTATTATAAAAAAGCTATAAAAAAGTTTTTATTTTATTATAGTAAGTTTAATATTAATATTAAGTTTTAAATTTTTTTCTATAAATTTTAATAGTAATTAAAAAATCAGATTATCATAAAATATTTACTAGTTAATAAGATAAATATTTAATAGAAAAATAGCTAGCTAAAAAAGAATTTATATATAAACTTAATAAAAATATTCAAATAAAAAAAAAAGCTGAAGTTTTATATTAAAAATATTAATATTTACTAAATAAAAATTTTTAAATATAATCTTATTTATATAATATTAAATTTTGTTAAATATATAAATCTATTAGTTATATTATTTAATATAACTATAAGTCTAGGAATATATTAAACTAATATAATATATATTATTATAAAAATTATATAAATAAAATAAAGAAAATATTATTTAATAAAAATAAATCTTTAATTAGATTTTTTTAAAATTTTAATAGTTTATAGAATTTTTAAAATATAAACCTTTATATACTAAAAATAAATATTAAATATAAAATATTTATTAAATAATATTTTAAAAAATCAAATATAATATTTTTTTAACTAGTTCTTTTTATTTAAAATCTAATATAATAGATATTTTAGATTTTAAAAAAAATCCGGCTAATTAATATTTACTTGTAGATTTAATTAATAAATCTAGAAATTATTTTTTATTAAAGCTGGTTTTATTAAAATCTATATTAATATATTAATTATTTTTTAAACTTAAAATAATTAATGTAATAGATTTTATAACTAGCTTAATAACAGATATAAAAACTTTTTTTACTAATTTTAGTTATTTAAAATAATAATAATAAATAAAATAGAATTTTAAAAATATAAATATTAATATATATATAACTAATTATATTTTATTAATATATTAAAATTTCTAGCTTAATATAATATAATTTCTTATTATTTTTTATTATAATAATAATAGTATTATTAATATAATTAATATTTTCTATAAACTTATCTACTATAAAATCTATATTCTAAAAAATATAAAAAATTAGAAATAAAAATAAATTTTAAAAAATTTTTATATTAATTTATTTTTAGAAATAAATATATTCAGATATTACTGAAATAATATATTATTTTAAAAAAAAACTTAATTTAATAAATAATTATTTTTAAAATATAATATTTATAAAGATTATATAATATTCTTAAATAACTAATATTATTCAAAATATTAAAAATATTTAGATACAGAATCAATATAATTTTTTTAAACTATAATAATAGTTTTAATTATTATATAAAATATTATTTTAATATTCCGGCTGCAGCAGCTGTTAAGGTAGTTTTCTAAAAATAATAAATAAATTTTTGTAAAAGAATTTAACTAAATAATAATTATATTTTCTAAAATCTTTTTTAGAATATTAAAAAAAATAATTAATTAATATATTTTAGATATTTTATAATTATTCTTATTAGATTTATAAAAAGTAATAATATTTCTATTTTATATAATAATTAAATAATTTTATTAGTAAAAAAACTAGTTTAGAAATTTTAATAGCTATAATTATTTATAATATTTAATTAAAAATATTATTAGATTTAAAGATTTTATTAGATATCAGCCGGTAAATAATTTTTATTATTTTAATAATAGTAATAAAAAACTATTTTATTTTTTTTAGATAGATATAGCCCGTAATATTAATAAAATGTATAAAAAGAATAATAAAAAAACTATTAAATAATATTTTAATTTTAGTTTTCGGAAAATAATAAACAGTATTATTTTTTTATTAAAAATATATATACTAAATATAATAAATAGTTTTTATTTTATTTTATTAAATCTTATATTTTATGTAAATTATTATTAAATTTTTTTATATAGTCTTAGTAGACTTTATAATAGAATTAAATAATTTATTTTTTTATTATTTAAATTATATATTAGTATTTTAATATCTAGACTTTAAAAATATAATACGTTTTTTAAAAATTAATAATTTTTTATTTCTATACTTATATAGTTTTTTATAAATAATAATATATTAAATTATAACTGGTTTTAAAATATATAATAACTTATAATTAAAAAATAAATTTTTAAATATTTTTAATAATTTAGTTTACTAGTTTATTAATAAAACTATTAATAATAGTAGTTAATATAAAATTTTCTCTATTAGATATAAAAAAATAATTATAATAATAAATTTAATAATATTTATTATTTTTTGATTATATTAAAAGTATAAATATTTTTATTATAATTATATATTAAGTTTAATCTTAATAAATAAATAATTAAAAATATATTAAAAAATAATTTATTATTTTAATATAGCAGACTTACTCTTAATATTTTTAAAGAATAAAATAAAAATTAATAATAATATTATAATAGTTTTCTAATAGTTTTAGAATACTTTTTAAAATATTTGTAATCTAGATCTACTGTTATAAAGTTTATAAATATTTAAATTATTATAATATAATAGATTTAAATTAGCTAGTTAGTAGACTAGTTAATTAGTTAACTAGTTAATTAACTTATAAACTAATTAATTAAAACTAGCTGTTAGTTCGGGCTAATTAAATAATTATATTTATTAGAATAATAATTTTTAGAAATTATTATATAATTAAAGTTTTTAACTATTTTATATACTTAATATTAAATTAAAATTATAAATTAAATATTAAATAGTTTTCTGTCTATAAAAAATTATAAATATTAAAATTATTAATTATTAAATATTAAATTTTTTTAGCTTAAATCTTTTCTACAGCTGTTATTATTCTAATAAAAACTATTATTCTAAAATTATTTTATATTTTTAAAAAATTATAAATATTATATATTATTAATATTAATAGTATTTTTTTAGCTAGATTCAAATAAATATATATTAATATAATATATTTATTATAATAAAAAAAAACCTATTAAAACTTTTTTAAATAAAAATATATATTTTTAAATATAATAATTATAAAAGAATTAGCTAAACTAGTATATAATTCTTTTTTATTTTCAGAAAATAATAAATAATATTAATATATATTAAAAATTATAATTTTTATAAAATAATTATATTATAATTTTATATATAAATATTTTTTAATACAATTATTATAGCTAGATCGATTAATCGATATATATTATATTAAAAAATTCTAAATATATAGTTATTTTTATAAAAATAAGCTACCAAAAAAAATAATTTTAAAAATATATTTTTAATCAGACTAAAAAATAAAAAAATTATTATTATTAAAATTTAATATTATTTTTAATAAATTTATTATTATATTTAACTGTTTTATTTCCAGCTGTAACTGTTTTAGTATATTTTAGTTATAAATATTTTTAATATTATTTTTTAAAATTTTATTATATTTATATTCAGTTTTCTAGTTTTTAATAATTAAAATATTAATAATAATAACTAAATATTTTTTTAATATTATGAATTAAACTTTCTATTATTATTAAAATATTAATTAATAATTATAAATATTTCGGTAAATAGCTTTTATATTAGATCTTTTAAATAATAAATTTAAATTAATAAATTTATAAATATTTTTAAAAAAAATTAAAATAACTACTAACTTTGCTATATTTAATAATAAAAATATTAATATTAATATAATAAATTAATTAATTAAATTTTTAGTAAATAATAAAGTTTTTTATATATTAATAAATAAAAATAATAGTAAAAATATTAATAAAAACTATTATAAAAAAAGAATTATTATATTAAATATTATATTTATTATAATAGTTTTTTTTAATAATTATATAAATATTTTCTATTAAATAAAATAAAAATTATAAGTACTGATACTAGTAGATATATTAATTATAATATTATAAAATAAATTAAAAATAATATAATAATAAATAAAATAATTAAATTTAAAACTTATATTATAAGTCTTTTATATTAATATATTTTAGTTAAATATATTAATTAAAGTTTATATATTTTCTAAAATATAATTAATAATATATTTAATAATATTAGTTTAAACTTTTTTATATTTAGTTTAATATTAATTAAATAGTATAATATATTAAGAATAGTTATATTATTAGTATCTAGCTTAAAAAAATCAGATTTTATAATAATATATTATTTTTATTTTTTTTATTTATTTTAAACAGGCTTAATAAATAGCTAAATAGTTTTTTTAATAAAAATAATATTACTAAATATTTAGAATATTATAAATCTAGTATTAATATAAGTTATAGTTTTTTATATAAAATAAATAATATATAAAAATATTATAATAATATTAAATATATCTAAAAAAATAATATTAATTATATTAAATAATATAATAGTAGAAATTAAACTACTTAATATTTAATATCTATTTTTATAAATACAGCCGGCTGTAAATAAACTAGTTAGCTGTATATAAATTTAAAATAATAATTATGAAAAAAAATTTAATTTTTATATTATAGTTTTTCCGAAACTAGTTATTATATAATATATTAGTCTTATTAAATTATTTTATATTAGTTTTTATAATCTTTCTTCTAGTCTTTTTTTAGATTAGAATAGTAGAAACTAGTCTAAAAAAATATTATAAATTAAAATAATATATTAATAGTTTATAATTAATATATATTTTTTTTTCTAAAAGGAATAACTAATATTAAATATTATAAATTAGTTTTTTAATATTACCCGGGACTATAGTATATAAATTAATATTTTTAGAATATAAATATTTTATTATTTAAATTATATTATAATTATAATATCGCCTGCTTTTATAAGAATATTTTAAATCTATTTTTAGATAATTTTCAAATATTAGTTTTTATATAAGAATAGATTATTATTTTATTATAAATATATTTAGAAAATATTATTATTAAAAGCCGCCGGAAGAAATCCGGTAATATAAATCTAACTAAAAATAAATAAAATTATAAAAGATACTATAAAATTTTATTATTTTAATTTTTTTATTTTTAAAATAGCTAATAAAACTGTTTAAATCTGGTTTTTAAAAAGTTAAACTAAATTATTAATATTATTTAATATAATATTATAGTTATATTCTATAAATCTATCTGTTTTATAAAAATAAATTAATTATATAGCTAGCTAATACTTTTATAAATTTATTTAATAAATATAATTATATATTAAATTAGTAGCTTTACTTTAAAATAGTTTTTTATATACTATATAACCGTTCGATAATAAGTTTAAACATATTAAAATTAAATAATATTAAAAAATATATTAAAAAAATAAAATTAAATAATAGAAAATATAGTATAATACTAGATTTTAAACTAAAATTAAATAAAAAAATAACACTAATATATTTAGTATAAAAATAAGATATCTAACTATAAATAAGATTAGCAGTTATATAATTTTTTACTATTTAATTATAATTAAAGTTAACCAGTTAGTCTAGTATTATATAATATAATTAATAATAAAATTCATTAATAAATAATATATAAATTATATTATTAATTATAATAATATACTAGTTATATATATAATTTTAAAATTAATACTATCTCTACTTATAAATATAAAAATCTATATATTAATATTAAGTTTTTTTAAATATTTGGTGTGTTAATAAAATATATAATAATAAATTATATAATAGTATAAAACCATATCAGTATTAATAATTGTATTTATTCTAATAAAAAAGTATAGTTAAAATATATAAGAAATTAAGTAAATAAACTAAAACCTTATAATTAAAATATATAAAAAATTAAATAAGTAAATTAAAAAATTATAGTTAAAATATATGGGAAATAAACAAGTAAGCTAAAAAGCTATAGTTAAAATATATAAAAAATTAAGTAAGTAAGCTAAAACATTATAATTAAAATATATAAAAAATTAAATAAGTAAGCTAAAAGATTATAGTTAATATATATAAGAAATTAAGCAAGTAAGATAAAAAACTATAGTTAAAGTATATAAGAAATTCAATAAATAAGCTAAACAGCTGCGGTTAAAGTATATAAAAAATTAAGCAAGTAAGCTAAAGGACTGCAGTTAAAGTATGTGAGGAATTGAGCAAGCAAGCAAAAGGGTTGTAGTTTAAATAAAATTATAAAAAAAATAGTTAAATTTTTAATTAAATCTATTAAAATAGTTATAAATAAAATTCTATTATATTTTAATATTAATATAATTTTATTTTAACCTAGTAATAAAATATCTTTTTATATAATATTAAATTCTTTAATTTTAATAAAATATACTATTCTATTTAGATTGATAAAATATATATTAGTATTAATAAAATTTAATATTATAATAGTTTTTGAAATAATATAAATTAAATAAATATAATAATATATATAATTATATATAAATATTTTTTCAAAAAATATATAAAGTAGTTTATATTTATTAGATAATATAATATAAATAAAAAAATTCATTTTAGTAAGTTTTTATAAAATTGAAATTTTTATAATAACTAATTAGTATTATTCTAATTATAATAAAAAATCTAATATTAAATAAAATTATACTTAATCTATTTTTATATATTATAATAATAATATTAAAAATTTATATATTTAATTAAACTTATATAAATTTAAACAGTAACAGCAAGTATAAAATTTTAAATAAAATTAGAAAAATTAAAGAAATTCGAATAAATAAAAAAGAAATAAACTTATATTTTATATTTATTTTTTTAAGATTTTGTTATACTGTTTGTTTTTATTAGTTTCTATGATAAACTATTATATAGTTTTTTATTTTAGTTTTATTTTTTTAATATCTTTAATATTATTTATATTTTTAGCAGCTAGTATAATCAAGTAATTATAATTTTTTAATTTAATATTTATTATTATAAAAAAAAAAAATAATGAAAAACTAATAAAAATATATTTAAAAAAAACAAATTTATATATTAGTATAATATATATATAAATATATATATATATATAATTAAATAAGTATATAAATATACAATAGAATAAATAAACAAGTATATAAAAAATAAAAAACAAAAAAAAATAAAAATATATTTTTATAAAAAATAAAATATATTGTCTGAATTTTTTAATAGAATTATAATATTAAAATTTGTTTTATTAATTTCTTTATTTTTCCAGGTTCATATTTTCTAAATTAAATAAAATATTTAGTTTTTTTAAAATTATTTTCTTGAACTAATTATATACTAGTCTTCTTACAAAAATATATTTAATTTTAAATTAATTTTTTTTGTTTTTTATTTTTTTAAATTATAAATAACTAAATATATTTTTAATTATAACAATCTTTAGTTTTAAATATTTATTTTAATTATATCACTAAAATTATTATATCTATTTATTAATTTAATAAAAATTTAAAATAATAAATCAATTTTTTAACTTATCTTAAAAAATAAAAGAAATTAGTATATTTGTAATTAAGCTTGTTTTTAAATATCTTTATATATTTATTTATTTAAAAACTATAATTTTCATAAACTTTAAAATATATTTTATTTTAAATATTAAATTTTAAAAACTTATAAGTTTTATTATAAATATATTTTTCTTATATAGCTGTAAATTTATAGATTTTTTAATATTTAAATATAGTTTAAAATATTGTTTTATAAATAAATATCTGGTTTTTATTTATAAACTATTTAAATAATTTTATATATAAAATTATATAAACTTATTTTTATAGTTATACTAATAGAACTATTAATCTAATTAATTATTTAAAATAAAAATTATATTTAATAAAATTATATATATATATACTATAATATAATTTTATTTATTTAATTCATTTTTTTACTTTTTTATCTATAGATAATATATAGAAAAATAATATCAATTTACATTTATTTTTTAAATATTTCGAACTAGAGATTCTTAAAAAATTAAATACTAAAATTAAATATGAAAATAAAAATCAGATTTTAATTATATTCTTAAAAATATAATATCAGCTGGTATTTTTAGAAAAATATAAATTATTATATATTTTTAAATATTAAATTTATTTACTTTATAAATTTATTAATAAAAATTATAAACTAATTATATTTTCTTAAAATATTTATATCTATCTTTAAGTTTATATATTAATAGTTATTTAATGGCTAATAGACTAATAATAAAATTAATTATTATTATATAAAATAAAATTACTAAAAAAATAATTAACTAAAAATTATGAAAAATTTATATTTTATATATAATTATACAAATATTTAGAATAATAATCTATAAATTTATTAAATATAGTATAATTTTAATATAATATAAAATCTTTTAGTATAGTAAGATATTTATTAGTATTTTGTTATTTATATTTATTATATATTATATAAAAAAGATTTTTTATAAAACAGTAAAATATATATAACTAAAAGTTTTAGTTTTTTTAAATTAAATTATTAATATTTAAAAAAACTATAGTATTCTTAAATATATAAAAATAACTGTTCTAAGATTATTTTGTGATATGTTAATAATATAAAATATTCTAATATTTTTTGAATATATTATATAAATATATTATTTAAAATTATTTAATAATAAAATAAAGAAAATATTTTTTTACTGTTTTATAATAATATATTAATTAATAAATATTAAAAAAATTATATAATATTTTTTATACTATTATTAATTCTACTTTTAAAAAAACTGTTAAAATTAAAAAATATATATAATATATTCTTAGCCAAAAAAATAAAAAAATATATTTCTAAAATTATTTTTTTAATAATATATATACTTATTAAAATAAGTTATAAAAATTAAGATACATAAATAAATAAAGATTAAAATATTTTAAATTATTATATTAGTTATTTCTTTAATAAGACTTGTAGTATTTATATAGTTTATATATATAATTATAAATATATATATAATTTTAAAATAATATTAAATTTTATAAATTATTTATATAAAACAGAATATATCAATTTTCATTAATTAATAATTATATTTATAAATTATAGAAAATCTGCTATAAAATAAAACTAATTATATTTAAATATATAAAAATAGTTTCGATAGTTTATATAACTTATTTTAGTTAGTATAATATAAAATAGTATTATATTTTCTATTAGAAATATTTAGATTAATATATAATAAATATTTAAATTAAAAATATATTAGTATTCTATTTATATTTTTCTTAAACTTTGTTTATATTTTATTAAAGATAATAAGCTTATTAGACATTAATATTAATACAATATTATTAAAATATATTTTTTAGTTTTAATTTTTATAACTTAATAAAATTTTAAAAAATATTATTTTTTTATTTTAAAATAGTTATATATAAATAGTATACTATAATATTTAATAATATAAATAATTTATGATATTGAAATATTATTTTAAAATAAATAATATATTAAAAAATAAAAAGAAATTATATTACTATTAGCTTTTTTTAAATTAATAGATTAAGATTATTAATTTATTAGTTTGATAATTATATAAATAAAAAGATTATAAAAATGTTATTAGATTTAAACTTAATATTTATTATTTGAAAATATTTAAATATTTAATATACATATTTAATATATATATCAAAACTGATTAATATAAGTACTAGATTATTAAAATAAATTTTTGCAAATATTTAAAATTTTTAAAATTAATATTTATTTATTTTTAGTATAGAACTAAATTAATAAACTTTATAATTATAATATAAAAGATTTTCTGGTTCTAATATATTATAATAATAGAATAATCATAATATATATATTTTATAAACTATTTATAAAAATATTTATAAATATTTCTTATTATAATATATATATATCTATTTAGTAATTAATTATATAATATTATTTTACCATAAAATTAAATAAAATCTTAATATATTTATTACCTTAATATAAGATTTATTTAATTTAGTTTATATATTATATTTACTAATTCTTTCTATAAAACAATAAATAGTTTAAGAATTTTTATTATATATTATTTAATTTATTAATAATATAGTAGTATTTTCTAATATTATATATAAAAAAAACGTGCTAGGTATACCAAATAGCACGCCACCATTGAATTATTAATTGGAAAGAGTAGAAAGTTATATCTAACTTTTTTCTAAATTAATTTAATATTTTTTAACAGTATTTTTAGTTTTTATAATTATATAACAGCTTAATACTATTTAAAATATTTTTCGAAAAGCTAATATAGTCTTAGATAAAAACTAACTACTGCTATAAAAATTTATAAATATATATAATAATTATTAACAGTATTTTGAAACAATTTAAAAAAAATAGAAAAAAATAAATAATAGTCTATTTAAATTAATTTTTTTTATTAATTAAAAATCTTATTAATTTTGCTAATTAGATTATTAAAATATTATCGATTAAAACTCTCCGTAAAAATCTTAAGAAAATTAAAAATATTTTCTAAATATAGATAAACTAGTAACTATAGATTATTAAAATTATTGATAATTTTAGCAGACTTATAGCTGTTTTATTATTAATAATAATTTTTAAAATATATTTATATATTAATATTATTTATTATATAGTTATAATTATTATTTTTAGATTATATATAAATAATTAGCTTACTAAAACTTAAACTAATATAATTAATATTATAAATAAGTTAGTAGGCTTAAATAGTCTATTAATATAATTAACTTTTATTAAAAATCTTATTATTATATATAAAAAATTATAGATACTGTAGTTAATCTACTATACTATAATAATAAGATTTTAGTAGATTATATTAATAAAAATATTACTAATATAAAAAATAAAATAATTATTTATTATAAGATTTTTATAAATTTTATATTATCTAACAGTAATATAATTCTTATAGCTAATAATTTAAAAAATCGAAAATATTTTATTTATATATAATTATTATAAATTAAAATACTTAGCTTAAATATAATAATTAAAAAATATAAATATTTAATTATAACATATAATATAAATATCAGCTGTATTAGCTATAAAAATTCTATAAAATAATAAAAAGTCTTAACTAAAAAAATTAAAATTATTAATATTAATTATCTCACTATAATATTTATTAAGATTATATATATTAATTAAATATAGTTTAAAAAACCTATTATTAAAAAAAATAAGTTTTTTATACTAATAGTTAAACTTAATAATCTAAATATAGTAAGTATTTTTTTATAGAGGTTTTATACTTGATAGTAAATATTTTAATATTAGTTATTATAACTATAGTTAACAGTTTTTATAGTATTTTAAATATTAAAAATATAGTTATATTAAATAATATTATTAGAAAAACCGAGTTTATATATATTATATAAACTTATATAAATTTATAAATTATATATTTAAAAATAATAAGATATATATTAGATATATAAACTATGAATTAAAGTATGTTATCTTTGATTATATTTATATATAAAAAAATATTTTAAAACTATTTAATAATATTTGCTAAATATATTTATATTATATACTAAATTTTCTGTCGATAATAGTAAAATTACTATTTTAATTATATTAGCTAATATTATATTAATTAATATTATTTTTAAGCCAAGTTTTAAATTAGTTTAATTATAATATACCTGTGGCTATTTAATTATAAAAATTAAAATTAAATTAGCTTATAATAAAAGCTGTTGTAAATTAACTATAAAATCAAACATTATATCAATTTTAATAATAAAAATTTTTATTAAGATAAAATCTTCTATAGTAAATAGCTAAAATAATATTATTAAAAAATAAATAAAAAATTATAAAAATTAATATTTATAATTAAAATTCTTTTATAAATAATATTTTAATATAAGTTATAATATAATCTACAGCAGTTTTAATTTATAGTTTTAAAAATATTTAAAATATTATTAAAATTATAAACTATTACTATAATTAATATTATAACTAATTTATTATTTTAAACAAGAATAATAATAATAAATTTAATATTTTTATTTTTAATATTACCGAATTTATTAAGATTGTTAGTAATAAATAGCTATTATAAATAATTTAAAATTATATAAATAAATTATTATTATAATATATTTTTTTAATAAAAAAAATATAGAATATAAAATTTATTATTATTTAAAAACTCTAAATAAATTATTATAGCAGCTAGTTAATTAGATATTTTTAGACTTTAAGAAATTACTTCTATTTAGCTTTAAAACTAATATTAAATATAGGTTTTATATTATATATCTATTTTTTTATGAATAGATATATTAATCTAAAAATATAAAAAATCTAATATTATTTTTAGTTTTTTAATATTTTTATATTAGAGATTCTAAATACCTGTTATATTTATATCTATAATATATATCAGCTTAAAAAAATAATACTTAATATAAAATTAATAAACCTAAGCTAATATTTAAATTTAAAAATAATAATTTTTATAAAAAAAATCTAATTTTAAAACTACTGTCTATAATATTATAAAAATTAAATAAATATATAATTTTTAATAATTTTAATTTATATTATTTATTTTAAAATCTATTAAAATATAATTATATTAATAAAATAGTTATTCAGGTGCTTAATATTACTACTAATAAAAATTTAAAACTATTTTTATTAAAAGAAATAGTTATATATAAAAAAAATAATATTTATATTATAATTATTTTTATATAAAATATATAATAGTTTAATAAATATTTTAATTATTATTTTCTATAAAAAGATTAATAGCTAGATATTATTTATATATTAATATAAACTATTTTAAACTTTAGTCTAATATTTATTTTTATAATAAAGTATTAGAACTAGCTAAATACTAACTAATAAGTTTATAAAAATAAATTAATTAAATAATTAGAATTATAACTAATTATAAACTAATTAATTAAACTAGTTATAATTAATATAATAATAAAAAAATTTTATTAAAATTCTAACTATTACTACTAAAGCTGTTATATTAATAATAATAATTATAAATTATATATAATCTAATTATATTAAAAAAATAAAAAAACTAAAATATTATATATAATAAATAAAATAGTGGACTAAATCTAATTATTATATAAATTATAAAGTTTATAGTTAAATTTATAATATAAAATATTACTAAAATAATATATTACTTTAAAAAAAATTTAATTTAATAAATAATTATCTTTAAAATATAATATTTATAAAAGTTATATAATATTCTTAAATAACTAATATTATTAAAAATATTAAAAATATTTAAATATAAAATTAATATAATCTTTTTTTAGACTATAATAATAATTTTAATTATTATATAAAATATTATTTTAATACTCTGGTTATAATAACCGTCGAAATAATTTTTTAAAAATAATAAATATATCTTTATTAAATAACTTAATTAAATAATAATTATATTTTTTAAAATCTTTTTTAAAATATTAAATAAGATAATTAGCTGGAATATTTTAAATATCTTATAATTATTTTTATTAAATTTATAAAAAATAATAATAATTAACTTTTAAAAATATTAAAAATAGTATTTTTATTTTATATAATAATTAAATAATTTTATCAATAGAAAAATTAGTTTAAAAATTCTAGTAGCTATAATTATTTATAATATTTAATTAAAAATATTATTAGACTTAAAAATCTTATTAAATACCGGTTAATAAATAATTTTTACTATTTTAATAATAGTAATAAAAAATTATTTTATTTTTCTAAATAAATATAACTGGTAATATTGCTAAGATTTATAAAAAAATTATTAAAAAAATTATTAAATAATATTTTAATTTTAATTTTTAAAAAATAATAAATAGTATTATTTTTTTTATTAAAAATATATATACTAGATATAATAAATAGTTTTTATTTTATTTTATTAAATTTTATATTTTATATAAATTATTATTAAGTTTTTTTATATAGTCTTAATAAACTTTATAATAAAAATAGAGAATCTTCTTTTTTATTATTTAAATTATATATTATTAGTTTAATACTCAGATTTTAAAAATAAAATAATAGATTTTTTAAAAATTAATAGTTTTTTATTTTTATATTTATATAGTTTTCTATAGATAGTAGTATATTAGATTATAATTAGTTTTAAAATATAAAATAATTTATAATTAAAAAATAAATATTTTAATATTTTTATTAATTTAGTTTATTAGTTTATTAATAAAATTATTAATAGTAATAGTAAGTATAAAATACTATTTATTAAATATTAAAAAAATAATTATAATAATAAGCTTAATAATATTTATTATTTTTTAATTATATTAAAAATATAAATATTTTTATTATAATTATATATTATATTTAATCGTGATAAATAAATAATTAAAAATATTTAAAAAATAATCTATTATTTTAATATAATAAATTTATTCTTAATATTTCTAAAAAATAAAATAAAAATTAATAGTAGTACTATAATAGTTTTTTAATATTTTTAAAATATTTTCTAAAATATTTATAGTTTAAATCTATTATTATAAAATTTGTAAATATTTAGATTATTATAATATAATAAATTTAGATTAACTAATTAATAAACTAGTTAGCTAGTTAACTAGCTAATTAACTAATAAACTAATTAATTAAAACTAGCTGTTGATTTAAATTAGCTAAATAATTCTATCTATTAAAATAATAATTTTTAAAAATTATTATATAATTAGAATTTTTAGCTATTTTATATACTTAGTATTAAATTATAAATTAAATATTAAATAATTTTTTATTTATAAAAAGTTATAAATATTAAAATTATTAATTATTAGATATTAGATTTTTTTAATTTAGATTTTTTTATAATTATTATTATTCTAGTAAAAGCTACTACTCTAAAATTATTTTATATTTTTAAAAAATTATAACTATTATATATTATTAATACTAGTAGTATCTTCTTTTTGGCTAAACTTAAATAAATATATATTAATATAATATATTTATAATAATAAAAAAAAGCTTATTAAAAATTTTTTTAAATAAAAATATATATTTTTAGATATAATAACTATAAATTAATTAACTAAATTAATATATAATTTTTTTTATTTTTAAAAAACAATAAATAGTATTAATATATATTAAAATCTATAGTTTTTATAAAATAATTATATTATAATTCTATATAAAAAGATTTTTTAATAAAACTAGTATAACTAAATTAATTAATTAATATATATTATATTAAGAAATTCTAAGTATACAGCTATTTCTATAAAAATAAATTATTAAAAAAATATTTTTAAAAATATATTTTTAATTAAACTAAAAAATAAAAAAATTATTATTATTAAGAATATATATTATTTTTAGTAAGCTTACTATTATATTTAGCTATTTTATTTTTAATTATAACTATTTTAATATATTCTAATTATAAATATTTCTAATATTAGTTTTTAAATTTTTATAATATTTATGTTTAGTTTTTTGACTTCCGGTAATTAAAATACTAATAGTAATAATATTATTAACTAAACTTTTTATTATTATTATAATATTAGTTAATAGCTGTAAATATTTTAATAAATAGTTTTTATATTAAATTTTTTAAATAATAAATTCAGATTAATAAGTTTATAAATATTTTTAAGAAAATTAATATAACTATTAATCTTACTGTATTTAATAATAAAAATATTAATACTAATATAATAAACTAATTAATTAAATTTTTAATAAATAATAAAATCTTTTCTTTATTAATAAATAAAAATAATAATAAAAATATTAGTCAAACTATTATAAGAAAAAAATATTATATTAAATATTATATTTATTATAATTATTTTTTTTAAATAGTTATATAAATATTTTCTATTAAATAAAATAAAAATATAAATATTAATACTAGTAAATATATTAATTATAATACTATAAAATAAACTAAAAATAATTTAATAATAAATAAAATAATTAGATTTAAAAGCTATAATATAAATTTTTTATATTAATATATTTTAGTTAAATATATTAGCTGAAATTTATATACTTTTTAAAATATAATAAATAATATATTTAATAATATTAATTTAAATTTTTTTATATTTAGCTTAATATTAATTAGATATTATAATATATTAATAATAGCTGTATTATTAATATTTAACTTAAAAAAAATTAGATTTTATAATAATATATTATTTTAATTTTTTTTTTTTTATTTAAAATAGGCTTAATAAATAGCTGAATAATATTTTTAATAAAGATAATATTAATAAATATTTAAAATATTATAAATCGAATATTAATATAAATTATAATTTTTTATATAAAATAAATAGTATATAAAAATATTATAATAATATTAAATATATCTAAAAAAATAGTATTAGCTGTACTAAATAATATAATACTAAAAATTAAACTATTTTATATTTAATATTTATTTTTATAAATACAGGCGGCTGTAAATAACTAATTAATTATATAGAAATTTAAAATAATAATTACTAAAAAAAATTTAATTTTTATATTATAATTTTTTTAGAATTAGTTAATATATAATATATTAGTTTTATTAAACTATTTTATATTAATTTTTATAATCTTTTTTCTTATTTTTTTTAAATTAAAATAGTAGAAATTAGTCTAGAAAAATATTATAATCTAGAATAATATACTAGTAATTTATAATTAATATTTATATTTTTTTTTAAAAGAAAAACAGTTATTTTAAGTATTATAACTTAATTTTTTAATATTATTCGGGATTATAGTATATAAATTAATATTTCTAAAATATAAATATTTTATTATTTAAATTTATACTATTATTATAATATTATTTATTTTTATAAAAATATCTTAAATTTATTTTTAAATAATTTTTAAATATTAATCTTTATATAAAAATAGATTATTATTTTACTATAAGTATACTCGGAAAATATTATTATTAGAAACTACTAATAAAAATCTAATAATATAAATTTAATTAAAAATAAATAAAATTATAAAAAGTATTATAAAATTTTATTATTTTAATTTTTATATTTTTAAAATAAGTAGTAAAACTGTTTAAATCTGATTTTTAAAAAAATTAGACTAGATTATTAATATTATTTAATATAATAATATTATAATTATATTTTATAATTCTATTTATTTTATAAAAATAAATTAATTATATAATTAATTAATAATCTTATAAGTTTATATAATAAATATAATTATATATTAAACTAATAGTTTTATTTTAAAATAATTTTTTATATATTATATAACCGCCTAATAGTAAGCTTAAAAATATTAGAATTAAATAATATTAAAAAATATATTAAAAAAATAAAATTAAATAATAAAAAATATAATATAGTACTAGATTTTGAACTAAGATTAAATAAAAAAATAATATTAATATATTTAATATAAAAATAAAATATCTAGCTGTAAATAGAATTAATAATTATATAATTTTTTATTATTTAATTATAGCTAGAATTAATTAACTAGTCTAGTATTATATAATATAATTAATAATAAAATATATTAATAAATAATATACTAATTATATTATTAATTATAATAATATACTAGCTATATATATAATTTTAAAATTAATATTATCTTTATTTATAAATATAAAAATTTATATATTAATATTAATTTTTTTTAAATATCTAAAATATTAATAAAATATATAATATTAGATTCTATAATAATATAAAACTATACTAATATTTATAATTTTATTTATTTTAATAAAAAGCTATAGTTATAGTACATAAAAAATCAAATAAATAAGGTAAAAAACTATAGTTAAAATATATAAAAATTTAAGTAAGTAAACTAAAAAATTATAATTAAAATATATAAGAAATTAAACAAGCAAGCCAAAAAATTATAGTTAAAATATATAAGAAATTAAGCAAGTAAGCCAAAGAACTGCGGTGAAAGTATGCGAGGAATAGAGCGAGCAAGTCAAAGGGCTGCGGTTGAAGCGTGCGAGGAATTGAGCCGCGCGCCGGAAGTCGGTGAGCTTCCCTTTAGCCCAGAGGGTGCTCCAGCGGAGGGAATCATGCCTTGGGCATTCGATAAGGATGTGTTTAACCGATTGAGGCCCCTATCCGTAGGGGCACGCGGTCGATTCGGCGGCTCCGATAGTGCCCAGGTAAGC